>NC_143135.1:81806742-82109772 GCF_059928025.1 Delphinapterus leucas | reverse complement strand
GTGTATATGAGATAATCTGTATCTCCTCATATCAGTTCCTTTCTGGGTTAGAATTTCATTTCAATCTAATTAATATAATTACAGCAGTGGTTACTAAATGGTAAAAAGAATGAACATGCTGAGTTTGGTAGCAGCAATATGTCAACAGACAGACATATAGTTCTTCCTAAATCAAGCTTGAAAAATAACTTTCTAACATAAAATCAAAAGCCTTGTTATAAAATAGGAGACCTGGAGACGAGAGGCATTATATCATTGTTTAAGGAAAGGTCCATTATTTCTTATTGTTTAAGGGAAGAAGAAAAGTGAGCAAATATAACATATATAGACTCCAAGGTATCAGGCCAACTAAGACACCAAAGTGTCCAGGGGTCATAAAATAAATATATTAGCAACAAATCACCCAATCACTCATTTGTTTACCTATTCATTTAATCACTAAGCTTGGGCTGCTATAACAAAATACCATAGACTGGGTGGCTCAAACAGGAGAAATTAATTTTCTCATAGTTCTAAATGTTGGAAGTCTGATTTTAAGATACCAGCATGATTGGATTCTAGGGAGGACCCTCTACCAGTTTGTAAAATGAGGACATTTCTCTGTGTCCTCACATGGAAGACAGAGACAGACAGACAGGAAGAAAAAGAAAGTTATTTAGTACCTTCTCTTATAAGGGAACTAATCCCATCATGAGGGCCTTACCTTTATCATTTCATCTAAACCTAATTATCTTTCAAAGACTCCACCTCCAAATACTATCACCCAGGAGGACTGGGATTCATCATAAGAATCTGAGGAGGGCACAATTCAGTCCATAGCAAACATGTATTGATCATCTATGTGCTAGATACTTTTCTAAGCCCTGAATATATATTGATAAACAAGAGTGTCATATTCCCCACTCTCATGGAGCTTTTGGTCCAGAAGGAGGATAGAGAAAATAAATAATATATTTCAAAAGAAATATTCTTGGGAAAATGTAGGCATTATAATGAGACATCTTAAATACCTGGAGTTGGGGAAGGTTTCCTGAAAAAGTGTTCTAAAGTGAATATGTTCCAAGTGAATGAGTACAGGTTATCCACATAAAGGAGGCAGGATCAAGGCCTACAGGCAGATGGAATGTTATGTATAGAATTCTTGAGTCCAGGTAGAGTAAGGTGAAATTAAGGACTTGAACTACAAAGTAGCTGAAGCATAGATTTTTTAATCACACACTTTGATAGGACAGACTGATGAGAGATGATGCGGAGGTTAGCAAGTACCAGATCATTCAAGAACATGTAATGAATGTTAAGAACCAATTTATACACTAAGAACAAAATCATAGCAATCAATTTTAATTTCCTGGAGAAGACGGACTGTCTGTAAAACCCATTGTATAGAGTACCTAAAGCAAATTCATTCTCCATAAAGGTGATGAGAAATACAAAAAATATATAATTTCCCCAAATTTATAACATTAATTCAGTTTGAAAATTTGCATTGGTATTATAGTTTCATGGTTCCCTCTTAATTTAGTAATAATAATACTTGAATTCAAAATTTTGTGAAAGCAACACAGGTACCTGACTATGTATGTAATTGGACAAGCAATAAGAAAAACTCAAATACAACTACTAACATATAAATTGCCACACTTAGATTGTGTCATTCATTTATTGGGCCATTTAATGTATTTACTGAAAATTTACTCTAAGCCTGACGCTAAATAGATGTGATATGTTTGTGAATAAAAAAATCATCTCCACCCTCATGGAGCTTACATTATGGGGGGGCGGGCACAGAAAGAGTAAGCATACTAAACAAGTAAATTAAATAGTATGTTAGAATGTGATGTGTACTTTGGAGAATAGAAATAGAACAGGAGAAGAATACTAGGAGTACCTAGATTAGGAATAGGTGATGGTTGCCATTTTAATGAGATATTCAAGGTAGTCTCATTCAGAAAATGGCATTTCAATAAAACTTGAAGGAGGGAATTAGCTATGCAGATATTGAAGGAAACAACATACAGGCAGAGGGAAAAATATTTCACGCAGAGGAAGAGCCAGTGTGAAGGTCTTAACAAGGGAGCATTCTTGTATTCAAGGCAGTAGAAGGAGGCTGATGTGGTTGGATTGAGTAAATGAGAAGCAAAGAATAACAGAAGATGAGGCTTAAGGAGGATCATCTCATGGAGGGCTTTATAGGTTATTGTAGAGGATTTGGCTATTATTATGAATGAAATGCAAAGTCATTGGAGGGTTTTTGAACAAAGAAGTGATAGGATCTAATTTACGTGTAAAATGAATCACTTTAGTTACTGTGGTTGGCAAAATAATGGGCGCTCAGAGATGTCTACATCCTAATATCTGGTATCTATAAATATATTATTGTACCTTACATGGCAAAAGGGAATCTACAGATGTGATTAAGTGGATCCAATTTGATCACCTAAGTGAAAAAATTCAGAAATGGAAGAGGGAAGCAAAAGGCTGGATCAGAGATGCAACATGTGAAGGACTCTATTTGCCATTGCTAGCTTTGAAGATGATGGAAGAGGGCCAGCAACTAAAGAATGAGGTGGCCTCTAGAAGCTAGGAATTGCTCTCAAGTTATAGCCAGTTCTCAAGATAATGGGGACCTCTGTTCTAAAACCACAAGGAACTGAATTCTGCCAACAACTGGAATAAACAGGAGACAGATTCTCTACTAGTGTCTCCAGAAAGGAACATAGTCTGCCAACACCTTGATTTTTGTCCAATGAGACCTTTACTAAGCTTCTGATCTGTAGAACCATATAACAATAAATTTAATTATTTTATACCACTAAGTCTACGGAGATTTGTTACAGCAGTAACAGAAAACTAATACAATTACTGTGTTGAGAAACTGCTTTGGAAGGTGGGAGGAAAGGTGAAACAAAGAGAAGAGTTAGGAAGCTATTGCAGTAATCAGATGAGAAATGATAATTTGGATAAAGGTGGTAGCCATGAATGTGAAAAATGATCAAATTCTAGCTATCATCTGAAGGTACAGCCAACGGGATTTCCTAACAGATTGGATGTAGAGGATGAGGAAGAATCATATATAGCCCCAAGACTGATAGCCTGAGTAACTGAAAGGATAGAGCTGTCATCAGTTAATACTGAGAAGACTGTAAGAAAAGCAGGTTTGGGGGAAAGCCCAAGAGATCAGTTGAGGTGTATATTAGACATATGAGTAAAGTCTGAAAGTAAGAAGTTGAATATGCAAGACTGAGCACATGAGAAAGGACAGGGCTGGTTATAAAATTTGGGTGTAGGTGGCACACAGACTGTTATTAAGATATAGACAGGATGGAACACACATGGAATAAGTGTTGATAGAGCTCCCTTTGGCTAAATATTCTTCTCCAGAAATATTTAATTTTAAAATATATACATTTATTATGTTGCTCAATATTCTGTAATAACCTAAATAGGAAAAAAATTTGAAAAGGGATAGATACATGTATATGTGTAACTGACTTTGCTGTACTTCTGAAACAACTAACATAACATTGTTAATCAACTATGTTCCAAAATAAAATAAAAATTATATATATATGTATATATATATATATATATATATATATATATATACACATTTTTTAAAGTAGCCTATGATATATTTGGAGAAATCATCCTTCCAAATCATTTTCTTTCATCACAGGAAGGACACAAGACCCACAGAATATGTGGAGTTTTAAAAGCAGGGTGTTTAAGATAGATATAGAGAATACTGTGAGTATCTAGACAGAAGGGACCTAGATAAACAAAAATAAACTTTTCTTACTGGGCTGTTCTTCCTAATTCCTTCTCTGATTACATAAGCACATTTTAAAAAAAATCTGACACCATTCCATGTTAGAAACTGAATCATGCTCAGCACATTAGTCTCTGGGTCATTGCTTGTTTTGCCTCTGGAAAAATGGCTACATTAATTTGTCAAACTTCATTTCTTCAATTGCTACAGTTCCTTGAGAAAGACTGGTAATAGGTAAACCTTAAATAAGAAGTCAATCTGAAACAGAAATGAGCAGACTCGGATGTCTTTTTTCCCCACCAAAAAATGCTTAGAATGTGCCAGATGCCATGCTAAATGCTCTGCATGTGTTATTTCACTTAACTCCTCACAACAGTCTCATGAGATGGCATTATAATTACAGGTGAAAAAATTTGGGAGAGATTAATAAATTGCCAAGTGTCATTCACAGAGTTAGAGAATGTTAGAATCAGGATTCAAATGCAAGTAACACCATCTCTAAAGTTTTCTCTCTTAGCTTTCTTGCTATGGTATTAGTCCATCACACATTCTTCTAATTTTAACTCTAATATTATCTTTAAATCTTCCCATTATCTCCATACCTACCACTAGTGCTTAGCTCATGCCCTCTTTACTTTATTTTATTTATTTTTCTTAATTTATATCACATGCATTGCTTTTCTTGCTCCTTGTTCTGTTTTCTTCCAAAACATCCTCAATGAGCTACCATAATATTCTATCTCAAAAACAACACTTTAATAATTCTCTTGCTTAAAATCCTTTTGTGATGGCTCCCTATGTCTTACAAGATGAAGTGCATCATCCTTAATATGCTATAGAAATTCTTCATTTTATACCTTCAGCCTCACATCTCACAAGCCATTCCTGCCTGGCATCTTATGTTCCAGCCACACAAACAAAATGTACATCCCTGAATATCCTTAAGCATCTGGCAACTCTGCCACAAACACCATCTGATGCCCCCTTGAATAACTTCTATTTAGCATTAAAACTTCCCCTTATAATACTTTCCTTGTACAAAAAGAAGCATTTATTGAGCATTTACTCTGTGCCACACACTATACTAGACACTTTTGAAATAATAGATAGAGAATATGACTGTTCTTAAGAAATTATGACATATCTTGGAGACAACCACATAAAATGTAAATGTGATGTTCAGAGTAATGAAAGCTGAGCCTGGGAAATCCTAAGTACACTCAGTAATCCTCTCTGCACTCACAACTTTCTTATCATATCACATTAAAATTACTTGCTAATGATTCTGAAACAATATTTATTATTTTAGATTATGAAATATTTTTCTAATATTCTGTTAATATCACACCAGAAAGGATTTGAAATGAATTTAAATTCATGGATTAATTTACATAACAAATTTGATTTCCCTTTATGAAAAGAATGTTCTTAATCTATACAAATAAAATAAAAGCGCAAATATAAAAATAAAAAATAAGAATATAATGAATATAACTATTTTTATAAAACATTTCTTAACATTTAAAATTTAAAACATAAGTCTCTACAAAACAAAGTGTTATTCTGAATCAATACATGTGATTTGGATTCTTGTCTAGCACTTATCCTGAGAGCTGGCTATAACTTGAGGGCAATTCCTAGCTTCCAGAGGCCACCTCACTGTCAAGGATTAATCAAGGACAATCTGGCACAATTAACTTTTTCACATTAAATAGCCTAAAAATGGCAACAAATGGAAATTTGTGAGTGCTATAAACCTTTCAAGTTTGTAAATTACTTAATCTTTCAAAATTGTATTTTTGCAGGTAAAATTAAACCCTAAGGGCTAGTAGTTAAAATTCCTTAGCTGTAGTCACTTTATTATACCAAATGTTTTGCTTATATGTGAATATACACACATTATGCCTCATATGAGGCATATTACCATATTATTTATATTCACACTTCTATATTCACAATATATATTCTATATATTTTCACATATTGTATTAATATATTTTTTAAAATATATATTTTATGTCTATATTCTCAATATATCATATTTCTATACACATTTTATATATTTGAATTTAATATTGTAAGAAGCCATGGCTCAGAAAATTTGAAAACCTTTCTAGAACTTCAGAGCTAACAAACAGAGCTGGAATCATGTCCTCAGGTTTATCTGACACCAAATGATTCTTTGATCCTAACAAAAAAAACATGAAGAGCTGAAAGGATTTGCCCAAGAATTAATCATCTAGCTAATGTTGCAACCTTGATCAGAAAACTAGTTTCTTAAACTAGTTGATGTTCTATTATACTTTTTCATATTAATATGTTGAGAAAAAGGTACCTATTGATCAGTATTCTAGATTCTAGCAACATGACTGACTGAGGTATCATAGAACTACCTTTCATTATAAAAAAATTAAAATGCTGGAGAAAACATGACAGGTAAATAATAACATTATTTTACATGTATCTGTCCAGTTTTCACAGCATTACTTAATGTATAGGCTGTCTTTTCTCCATTGTATATTTTTGCCTCCTTTGTCATAGATTAGGTGACCATAGGTGTGTGGGTTTATTTCTGGATTTTCTATCTCTTTCCATTTATCTATATTTCTGTTTTTGTGTCCACACCATACTGTCTTGATTGCTTGGAGCTTTTTAATATAGTCTGAAGTCAGGGAGACTGATTCCTCCAGCTCTGATTTTCTATCTCAAGATTGCCTTGGCTATTCAGTGTCTTTTGCATTTCCATACAAATTGTAAAGATTTTGTTCTAGTTCTGTGAAAAATGTCATTGGTAATTTGATAGGGATTGCATTGAATTTGTAGATTGCTTTGGGTAGTATAGTCATTTTTCCAATATTGATTCTTCCAATCCAAGAACATAGTATATGTTCTTCTGTGTCATCTTTGATTATTTTCATTAGTACATTAAGTTTTCTGCATACAAGTCTTTTGCCTCCTTAGGTAGGTTTATTCCTAGGTATTTTATTATTTTTGTTGCAATGGTAAGTGAGACTGTTTCCTGAATTTCTATTTCTGCCCTTTCATTGTTAGTGTATAGGAATGCAAGAGATTTCTGTGTATTAATTTTGTATTCTGCAACTTTATCAAATTCATTGATTAGCTCTAGTACTTTTCTGGTGGCATCTTTAGGATTTTCTATGTATAGTATCATGTCATCTGCAAACAGTGACAGTTTTATTTCTTCTTTTACAATTTAGATTCTTTTTAGTTCTTTTTCTTCTGTGATTGCCATGGCTAGGACTTCCAAAAATAAGCTGAATAAGAGTGATGAGAATGGACACACTTGTCTTGTTCCTGATGTTAGAGGAAATGCTTTCAGTTTTTCACCATTGAGAATAATGTTTGCTGTAAGTTTGTCATATATGGCCTTTATTATGAATGTTCCCTAACACCATACACAAAAATAATCTTAAAATGGATTAAAGACCTAAATGTAAGTCCAGACACTATAAAACTCTTAGAGGAAAACATAAGCAGAACACTCTTTGACATAAATCATAGCAAGATCTTCTTTGACCCACCTCCTAGAGTAATGGAAATAAAAACAAAAATAAATATATGGAACCTAATTAAACTTTAAAACTTTTGCACAGCAAAGGAAACTGTAAACGAGACAAAAAGACAACCCTCAGAATGAAAGAAAATATTTGCCTATGAAGCAACTGACAAAGGGTTAATCTCCAAAATACACAAACAGCCCTTGCAGCTGAATATCAAAAAAACAAACAACCCAATACAAAATTGTGCAGAAGACCTAGATAGACATTTCTTCAAAGAAGATATACAGATTACCAACAAACACATGAAAGGATGCTCAACATCACTAATCATTAGAGAAATGCAAATCAAAACCAAAATGAAATATCACCTCACACCGGTCAGAATGGCCATCATCAGATAATCTACAAACAATAAATGCTGGAGAGGGTGTAGAGAGAAGAGAACCCACTTGCACTGTTGGTGGGAATGTAAATTGATGTTCTCCACTATGGAGAACAATATGGAGTTTCCTTAAAACACTAAAAAGAGAAATACCATATGACCCAGCAATCCCACTTCTGGATATATGCCCAGAGAAAACCATAATTCAAAAAGACACATGAACCCCAATGTTCAAAGCAACACTATTTACAATAGCCAGGACATGGAAGCAACCTAAATGTCCATCAACAGAGGAATGGATAAAGGAGATGTGGTACATATATAAAATGGAATATTACTCAGCCATAAAAAGGAACAAAATTGGGCCATTTGTAGAGACATGGATGGACCTAGAGAGTGTTATACAGAGTGAAGTAAGTCAGAAAGAGAAAAACAAATGTTGTATATTAAAGCATATATGTGGAATATAGAAAAATGGTATAGATGAACTTATTTGCCAAGCAGAAATAGAGACACAGACATAGAGAACAAATGTATGGATACCAAGGGGGAAAGCAGGGGTGGGAGTCGGAGGAATTGGGAGATTGGGATCAACACCTATACACTATTGATACTATGTATAAAATAGATAACTAATGAGAACTCACTGTATAGCACAGGGAACTCTATTTATTGCACTGTGGTGACCTAAATAGGATTAACTCCAAAAATGAGGGGATATATATATATATATATATATATATATATATATAGCGCTGATTCATTTTGCTGTACAGTAAAAACTAGCACAACACTGTAAAGCAACTATACTCCAACAAAAATTAATTTAAAACAATAAAAATTAACAATACAGAGTTAGATAACACAGAGGTAAATCCCAATCGTCAGAATAAAGCAGGAACTAAAAGTCATACTGGTAAAAGTGGTCTGATATCATTTGGTATCATATCTGAAAAGAGCCCCCCAAAACAGTATCTATTGTTTTAATAACCACACAGGGAAATAATAAATAACATTGGACTTGGTCAAGTTCAGAATTGGAGTTGAAAAGACTGCATCAAGCTGGGACCGAAAAAGGCTATGCATCCATGAAAAGCACCTAAAGCAGTAAAAATGTTTGCTTTTTCTGGGATCCCTGGTGACGGAGAAACAATTTCCTGTGAGAAATTAAGACTCCAAGCATATAAGCTATGCATGTTAAATTCTCCTGAAGATGTGAGGCTCCCAAGATAAAGGAATTGACCAAAATAATTTGTTTAGGACCCAAGAAACCCACAGAGCTCTAGCAGAAAAAAATTAAAATTACACCATAAGGTCACTTCAACAACAGGAATGTATGAGATTCTTGAAATATAAAAAGCAAACTCTCCCTAAAAGGGAGTTTTCAATAAACATTTTAAGACAATGTGGAAACCACTATGAGGGAAAGTCACCCAACACAATCAATAAGAGAACTGGGACATCAAGAACTAGAAATTATAGACTTATCTAAAAGGTACTATGGTACATTTAAAATATTTTAAGAGATGGAAGGGAAACCACAATGAGCAAGAATAAACACAGGGAAAAAAGTGTCACTTAATTTGAAAATATTAAGAAAATAACATCTTAAATATGAAAGCTAATGTAATAAATAAAAGTAGATTCTAAGTGGATTAAAAAGCAGATAACTCACAACTGGATAATTAGAAGACACAGCTAAGAAAATTGCCCAAAAGAGAGCGAAAGAGATAAAAAGATTGCTTATATGAAAGAAATATTACAAAACTTTGAAGACAGAAGAAGTTCTAACATATGTCTAATGAGAGTTTCAGTGAGATACAACAGAAATAATGAAAGAAATGTAATACTTGAAAAGACAGTGCCCTTGGTCTTCTAATTCCAGCAATAATGGATTAACATAGTTTGACTATTAAATCTTACTGAGGAAAACCACCATAGCAGGGCAAAATAATTTTTAAAATTATATGGAAGGCAGAATACAAATAAAATAGTAAGTAATGAGGTTAAGGGAAATTCTGAGAATGAACTCTGCATTTTGAAATGCTTTTCCCTGGGAGTATTTGGCACAACTTTGTGCAGGACATCTGATAGACTCAGGTCTTGGAAATAAAAGTGGAACCTAGATACTGGCAAAGGCAAAAGCATGACTCTTTTCCCATCTGAAGGGCTGCATGCTGGGAGTAAAGATAAACTAGACATAATTCAGCAGTTGTCCAGCTTTAGGCAAGTAAATTTCTAACTCTCAAAAATTCTGACTCTCTAACTTTGGATTAAAGTGACTTTAGATTGCCAGTGCCACCAAATAAGGAAAATAAAATCGTCTCTGAAAACAGATTCCTAGAACTCAAATTATTGCAATAATTACTTTTCCAAATATAATTTCCAATTTGAAAAGATAATGGCTTAGAAATTTCTTAAAACAATCCATAAAATACAAGAAACCATGAATTAAAGAAGTCCTATGAACCTTAAGACTGAAAAATTTTAAAAGAAGTTTAACATAGAAACATCACCGGGAAATTTCTGAAAACCGAAGTCAGTGAGGAAAAAAAACATAATACTTTTAAAGGAAAAACAATTAGACTAACAGTTAACTTCTCACCAGAAACAACAGAAGCAAGAAGAAAATGAAATAAACATGTTCAGTCCCTAATTACTTACACAGTAAACAAAATATAAATAAAAAGTTCAGAAAAAAAGTGAAAAAATATTGTTCAGAAACGGACAAGCAATAAATAAAATACCAACATATTTCCTTTGGGCTAAAGAAAGATGATACAATATGGAAGGTAGAAAAGTGAAGAAGAAATAGCAAACAGTACAATGATAAATATATGGATAAATGAAGAGTTTATTTTTTCAAGCAAAATTTCTTTAAAAATGCATTATTTCCCTAATTGTATTGAATCGATAATTGGGAAAAATCAGATGACTGTATGTGTGTCTGTCTATTTCTGAATTCCATTCTTCCACGGGTCTAATTGTCTTTCTATTCCAATACCATACTCTATTGGTTTCTGTTATTTTACATATGTCCTTAAATTTTCCTTCTGAAGGTGATTTGACTCCTCCAAGTTCTTTTCATTCCAGCTAAATTGAGCAATCTTAGTGTCAATTTTAATCTTAGTGTCATTTTACAGCAAAAATGCTTGTTGGAGTTTTTATTGTGATTGTATTCAATTTAAAGATCTTCGCATAGCACAGGGAGATCAGCTCGGTGGTTTGTGACCACCTAGAGGGGTGGGATAGGGAGGGTGGGAGGGAGTGAGATGCAAGAGGGAAGAGATATGGGAACATATGTATATGTATAATTGATTCACTTTGTTATAAAGCAGAAACTAACACACCATTGTAAAGCAATTATACTCCAATAAAGATGTCAAAAAAATGATCTTATGGGAAAGACTTGATAACTTAAAATATCCATGACCATCATATTTCACTTTCAGTTTGTCTTTCATTTCTCTTAGAAATTTTGGGGTTTTCAGTGTATAGGTCTTCACACATTTTATTTATTTCAATGTATTTTTGGACTTTGATTTTGCTCAGAATCTTTTTTTTTTTTTTTGCAATTATCATCATAGAGATCTTGGATGTCAGTCACTGAATTTATTTCTAAGTATTCTGTATTTTCTGATTCTATTAAAATGGCATTGTTTATTTCTTTTTCCAAATATTTGTTGCTGATACATAGAAATTAACATTTTTGTATGTTGACCTGTGTTGAAAATAAATCACTATTAGTTTTAAGATTTTTTTCAATACCTTCCTTAGGATTTGTTTATATACACAATAAGACAATCTATGAAGAAAGGTTTATTACTCTTTCCAAACTTTATGTCTTTTGTTTGAGCACTTCATAAGTATTATCATTTTTTGTATAAGGCTGGATTTAATTTACTAATATTATATTGAGGATGTTAGCATCTGTGTTCATGAGAAATACTAACTTTCTCACCTTCTAATATCTTTATCTACTTTTGATATTAGGATTAAACTGATCTCATAAAAAAGGTTGAGAAGTTTTCCATTTTCCTCCATTTTCTGCAACAGTGTGTATAAGATTGCTGTACTTCCCTGGTGGCACAGTGGTTAAAGAATCCTCCTGCCAATGCAGGGCACACGGATTCGATCCCTGATCCTGGTCGATCCCACATGCCGCAGAGCAACTAAGCCCATGCACCAAAACTACTGAGCCCGAACGCCACAACTACTGAAGCCCCCACACCTCGAGCCTGTGCTCTGCAACAAGAGAAGCCACCACAATGAGAAGCCTGCTCACCACAATGAAGAGGAGCCTCTGCTCGCTGCAACTAGAGGGAGCCCATGCACAGCAATGAAGACCCAACACAGCCAAATAAATAAATAAATTTATTTTTTAATAATTGCTGGTATTTCTCCCTAAGTGGTAGAAATCACCAATGAATCAATCTGAACTTGGGATTTTCTTTGTGGAAAGATGTTTAATTACAAATCCAATTGTTTTCACAGATACATGGCTATTCACATTTTTTTTTTTTTTTTTTTTTTTGCGGTACGCGGACCTCTCACTGCTGCGGCCTCTCCCGTTGCGGAGCACAGGCTCCGGACGCGCAGGCTCAGCGGCCATGGCTCACGGGCCCAGCCGCTCCGCGGCACGAGAAATCTTCATGGACCAGGGCATGAACCCGTGTCCCCTGTATTGGCAGGCGGACTCTCAACCACTGCGCCACCAGGGAAGCCCAGATTTGGACCATTTTTAAAGTCTGTTGAATTTGTTACAATATTGCTTCTGTTTTGGTTTTTTGGCCACGAGGCATGTGGGATCTTAGCTCCCCAACCTGGGATCACACCCCCTGTATTGGAAGGCAAAGTCTTAACCACTGGACCACCAGGGAAGTCCCTGGTCATATGTTTTTCAAATAACTTATCTGTTTCATCAACATTTTCTAATTTATTGGGATAATTTACTCATAAAATATTGTTATTCTTTTAATTTCTATAAAATTTTATAATTCATTTATGATATTGGTTATTTGAATTTTCCCTTTTTTCTAGAGATTTAACAATTTTATTAATATCTTAAAAGAGCAAACTTTTGGTTTTATTGATTTTTCTCTATTGTTGGTTTGTTTTCTAATATACTGATTTCTGTCCATGTCTTTATATACCTTTATTATTTCCCTCATTCTACCCTTGTTTGGGTTTGATTTGCCCTTACTTTATAGCTTCCTATTGCTGATTGATTTTAAACCTTTATTATTATCTAATATAAGCATTTAAAACTACAATCTCCTTTGAACACTATTGGCACCTCACAGTTGTAAAATGTTGTAATGTTATTTTCATTCAGTTCAAAATGTTCTATAAATTCCCTCATGAAGTTTTCTTTGACTCATGGATTAGAAGTATGTTGTTTAATTAGAAGTATGTTGCTTAATTTAGAATATGTTGTTTAGAAGTATGTTGAAGTATGTTGTTAGAAGTATGTTGTTTAATTTAGACGTATGTTGTTTAATTAGAAGTATGTTTAATTTCCAAATATGTGGGTGTTTTCTAATTATTTTATTATTCTTGATTTCTAATTTAATTCTACTTTGGTTTGGGTATACTCTATAAATTCCAATATCTTAAAATTGGAACTTGTTTTATTGTTCAACATATGGACTTCCTTGAGATTATTCCATATGCCATTGGGAAAATAATGTGTATTGTGCAGGTATTAGGTATAATGTCTTTAAAATGTCCATTTGATAAAGTCAAATTTTATTTGACTGATTGGTCATGTTACTGTTGGAGAAGATTTTCAAAGCTATATCCTCAATGTTTTTTTCTAACAATTGTTCTATCAGTTACAAAGAGGGGGCCTTTCAAATATCCAACCATGCTTGTGTACTTGTCTATTTCTCCCTTTATTTCCATCAGTTTTTATATCATACATTTTGAAGTTTTCCTTATAGATGCACACATATTTAGATATTTATATAATATTCATATAGTTGGATTTAACTCACTGTCTTGTTATTCATTTTAAACTAATCAATTATTTTTCTTTCTTCATCCTCATTTTCTGCCTTTTTAACTGATCAATTCTTTATTGTTATATTCGATCCTCTCTGTTAGATTGTTTCATATAATTTATTAGTTTATTTACAATTGACATTTATTATAATATAAAATAGTCATAGCAGATTTCCTCTTTGCAAAAATATTCAAAGCAATTCAAATATTTATCAACAAGATAATGGATGAATATATATTTTTACAATAAAATAATATAAAATATTGAAAATGAATGAACCAAACTTACATAAGACTTCACAAATATTAAGGTGGAAAAAAGGTAGTATAGTTCAACAGTTCAACTTCTATATAAAATATTAGAAGAACAAAAATACTTTGCTTTAAATATTAGCACATATAGTGCAATTAAATAAAATCAAAAGAATAATAAACAAAATATTAAGAATAGTGGTTACCTGTGTGGAAGACGGATGGTAACAAATAGATCAGTAAGGTATAATACAAGATAGCTTCAATAAGCATATTAAAGTTCTAATCTTGTAACTAGATGGTAGGTACAACTATGTTCATTATGCTACTATTACCATTTACAATTGCTTTGCATTTAAGTATATATATTCTTTAGCAGGCATAACATTTCATAATAAAATAAAAAATGATAAAAATTGATAAGCATATTTATATTCGGTGAAGAGTAGATTTCAGAATAATATATAAAATGTGATGACATTTATGTATATTTCAAAACATAAGTGAAAATGCTATATTTTGGGATACATATAGATATATGAAATCATTGTGCAAGATTACACACACCTCTTTCAGTTTTTTTAGTGCTATGTAACAAATCACTTTAAAACTTGATGGCTTGAAACAATTTACTAATTTTGTCATGTTCTGTGAGCTGATTGGGCTCATTTGGATGGTTTATGCTTGGACTTTTCTTAGGGCTGCCAAAGTACAGCAGCTGGGTTGGAGTCACTAGAAAGTTCTGTGCCTGGGTACTTCTTGTTGTTTTTCTTCACATTCCAGGGCCTCTCCATGGAACTTAACTTCCCACAACGTGGCAATCTCAATTGTATCATACTTCTTACATGGTGGATGGCTTTTATGAGTCAGGAGACAGAAAGTGCAAGCCTGTTGAAGACTGCTCAGAACCGACTTAGCATCACATCTGCCATTGGTCAAAGCAGTCTCAGCAGTTGCTCTGATTCAAGGGGAAGAAGCAATAAGCTCCATCTCTTATTGCAAGATTTTCACAGCACATTGAGAAGCATATGTGAGATGCTGGATATTACTGTGGCCATTTTTGTAAAATACAATCTGCCACAACACGTATTTCAGGCTAATGGTAGCCATAGCAGAGGCAGGGAGAGGAGAAATGAAATAGATAATGTTACAAGGAGAACTTTAACCCCACCTGCATTCTTTTATCTTTTAAAAATGAAATATCTGAAGTAAATGTGACAAAGCAGCTTGTGAGTACACAAATATTTATGATATGGTTCTCTATACATTTTTACATTTAGAGTATTAAAGCATTTTGTAATTTTCCAACAACGTATATGATATTTCAGAAAAAAACATTCTAGGTTTCAGAAGATGGAAGAAACTTGTTATATCTTAAGTTTACCTGTATCTAAGGTGTCACAGTACTACGAGTCAGAAATTTTAGTTTCGGATATTTAAAAAATATTTCAGTTCTAGATTATTTTTTGAAGAAGCTAAAAGATCATTTTAGCTTCAAAATATATAAGTATCACTGTTTTTTTCCCAAATAAAATATTGTTGAATAAGTCTTGATTTTAAATTCTTTCATGAAGTTATATAAAAAGTACGATGACATCTCTGTAAGGTTTATAGCATGCTTTTATAAAATTACATGCTTTTATACTTTTATTATAAAAATAGAGCTGCAATTTAAATATGTATTCCATTTTAGAACATTAGGTAATTAACTGATTTTACTGTTTTCTAATACTTTCATTCACTAATCACTGCAAGAATCTGAAGAATATTACAACTCTGTAAGAAATGAAAAATCATGGGAGCCAGCTAAGGATAGTCATAGAACATGGCTTGCATTTTAGTATAGCATTGGTTTGGAAAAGATCTAAAAGTATTCAATCAAAAATACTTCTAAGTGTCACTGGTTCTAGGGGAAGGATTTAATCATTTTATAAGTTGTTTTTCTGATATTCACTGCTATACTTTATTCTCCACATAATCTAAAATCAGTCTTATGGACACAGAATATGGTTTTTGTGTCAGGCATACATAGGCCTGAGAACCCTGGTTAAAGAAGGACTTGTGTAGGTCACTATTTCCCTTTTCCTAGCATTCCTTGAATAGGTATGCTACATTTATTGGTCAAATGAAAACGGAATCTTTTGCTTCAATATGGGGAAATCCTGTTTCTCCTCCTTTGCTACTTGCATGCAGTCACAAGACTCTTGGTGACAAAGACAAAAAATTAGCAGCATTTTGTCTTTTAGCACTGTAACTTTCTCAGCCTGAAATTTGATTTAAGCCAATACATGGATTGCAATTTGAGAAAGAAGCAATGAAATAATATAAACTCCAATAAATATTAAAATTTAAATTAAAAATAAAAATTATGAAAATGAAATCTTCTTTGAAGAATGAGAATATCATCCAGTTTTCTCTACAATTTTATTCACAAATTCAAGTGAGCAGGAAATTTAAGTGTATTTTTCTGATTTAAATTCATTCCACTTTTGAGAGCTTATTCTGTTGGATAGGAGAAACTTGATGTTATTCAGTTTCCATCTCCCCTTTCCTCTGCTTTTGCCTAAATTTTGGTGGTCTTATATAGAGATGAGGTGTTGGAGGAGGGACCATTCTGTATTCAAGTCATTTATACTCAAAGGTATCTGTGGAGATGCCTGTCCTCCCATCTGGGCTGGGATATTTACAGGTTGCCTCAGTGATGCCCCTCATTTCCATAAATATCCTTCAGGTATGAGAGATCTTTCATACATTTCTCCTTCACCATTGAGGGCTAGAACTTAATTCTGGTGCTTTTTTCCTTTGCTCTGGACCATGGATATCTCTGTGAGACCATCTGTTGTCTTCATCTTCCTAGATACCCCATATAGACAGTCCTTATATCCAATAAATAGACAAACAAGTCCTATCAATTAATAAGAAAAATACAGATAAACCAGTATAAAATTGAACAGGTCTTAAAAGCGTACTTCAAAAGAGGATATTTAAATGAAGCATGTGCCAATATATTCAATACTATTAGTTATCAGAGAAATACAAGTTAAAATCATGAGCTACCATTACATATATAGTGTAGATAAATTTTTTAATGTAAAAGCTGTTACATGTATAAAGCAACCAGGTCTCCCTTTTACTGGTGGGATTACAAGTTAGTGGTACTGCTTTTAAGCTTTCAGACAATATAATATATGAATAAATATATGCATAAACCATGACCCTATAATTTTTATTTATCTATTAATCTATCTACCCACCCAAGCAAATGTACAAATTTGACCAAATATGCATTATTCATAATATCCAAATTTATATCGGCAGTATAATGGATAAATAAGTATGGTATATTCATTGAATAGAGTACTATAGATCAATGAGCTTCAAAATGTGATTCCTGGGCCAAAAGCATCAGTACCAATTGAGAATAGTTGAGACTCAGTACCACTTGTTATAACTGCAAATTCCTAGTCCCCACCCCAGACCTACTGATTTGGAGACTCTGAAGGTGGGGCTTCAGATTTCAGTTTCTGACAAACCCTCCAGGTAATTCAGATTCATGCCTAGCTTTAGAAGCACTATTCTAAGTGCATATATATATATATATATATATATATATATATATATATGCAAAAAATCAATATATGAAAAACATCTGCTACATGCCATATACTGAAAAAAAATCTATCCTTAAAGACTGAGAGGAAAGATGAAGGAACTTCTGGGGTAATTTTCTATTTGGATACTAGTTACAAGGTATTTACCTTGGCAATATTCATAAATATATGCACTCATAATTTGTTAATTATATATATAAAATAATAAAATGGCAAAAATATCGTGCCCCAATCCTCAGTTCTTTTTATATCACATACCCAATAATATGTGATTATTATCTCCTTTAAATTGAATACCATCCTCCCACATGCATGTTAAAATTTGTTTTTTTAAAAGACAGTTTACTTTAAGAAAATTCATCTAACCAATTATTTATATTGTACTTTGAGTGTTTGCTTGTATATATGTTAGATTTTAACAAAAACTTTACTGGAAAATAAATTATTTTCTCTCAATAGTCTTTCATGTCAAAATCAGATGTTACTGATGGCTTTATTTGTTGACCACTACCATGTGGTAGGTACTTCACATATTTCACTTTATTAAACCTTGCTATGAAATGAATAGTATTCCTATTTTAGAAATAAAAGTACTGAGGCCTAGAGAAACTGCACAATGTCCTCAAAAAGTAAATGGCACACTCAGGATTGGAAATCAATTCTGTTTAATTTCAAGTTCATAATCCTTCTACAGTATCACATCATAACAGTAGATGCACAAAATAATAATTAACTCTACATGGAATAAGATTATAAGAAAGGTAAATGAGGTTGATAATGCTAGGAACATCATATATTCTCCATGAACTAGCCAAGATTATAGATTTTCAGAGTTGGATGGCATCTTGAATGTCATCTAATTAGATCATTTTGAATTCCCTTTGAAATCACCTCCAGGTACTGGGAACTTGGTTCTTGTAAGCTTGCCCTTCCTTTTACAACTCCTTTTATTAGAAAAATTTTTCTTATATTGAGGCCAAATACATTTCTCTGTGCCTTATAACCAATGGTTACAATTCTGCCTATTATAGTCGTATGAAAATGTTTATTTACATGACAGAATATCAAATATTCAAAGAAAGCCATTGTTTTTTGTTCCTTGAGTCTACTTTTTCCTTGGTTCCTCCCACTTTTTTCAGTATTACCTGCTTTCAGAGTCACTTCATGATCCTGATCTTTCCCTTCTGACTGCTTCAATTTGTTTATATCCTTTTAAAAGAATCTTCACACTTAGGTGTTGCCTAAGAAGCAAAGCAGAGCAAGAACACTTCTTTTTCCAAATCTCAAGTGCTTTTCATTACACCAGAGAATTGTAAGAACTAAAAGAAAGAAACTATTAATTTTTTGATTTAAGATATACTTCATAGAATTCCAAGAACTAAAAGGAAAGGAACTACCCATTTTTGTTTAATATATACTTCAGTTTGGATCATGTCCTTGTAAGAGTTTCAGCAGAGGCAAGATTTTAATAATTATGATTATAGATATGGAAATATGTCATCCTCAGTTGTTCAAAACAGTTTTATCAGAGTAATGATATGATCCAATATAACCCATATTAGAGTCCTAAATAGAATGCCTGACAGTTAACGTGTGCACTAGATAAATGTTTTCCCTTCGTTAAGTCAGCTTCCTTACTAATAAAAATGGCCTGAGTAGATTAAGTCAAAAAATTTTATGAAAGTAACAGTACTTAATACATAATGGTTTCATTTCCCCTTTCCACAGTTTCCAAAAAGACACAAATACAGGACTAATGGAAAACATCACTATCATTATCATAACAATCACAACTACCATCATTATCATCACTATCACACACATTTGTTACATGCTTGCTGTGTGCCAGACACTTTCCCAACCCTTTTCATGTTTTATCTCACTTTATTAAAATCCTATATTAATGTCCTACAGTAGCTATATGTATTAATCCTGTTTTATATATGAGGCAACTAAGACACAGAAAAGCTAATAATGACACGTTATTGTTTATACCAAGGTAGTAAATGATGATGTAATGTTCTATACTACAGGTTCTAAGACCTTTATTAATAAAAGAAAGCTCTAAATCTGTCTTCATTACCAATACATTTGGCCATGCATGTTCACTCCTAATCAAAGAGGTATGGAGCACATTACTATGGGCCAAGCCTTTAATAAATAAACAGAACTAAGACACAGTCTATTCTTCTATGGAGCTTACACCATAGAAGTGACAGTGATATTAATGCAGTTGAACCAAGAGAACAAAAGGAAATTGTAATATGCCATGATATATTCTATAGAATAGTAGAAAGCTAATAGGAGTTAATGGTCAAAATGAGTCAGGAGGCAAAATCTTTCCAAGAAAGAAAAACATTAAATGCAAATACCTAAAATCTAGCAAAAACTTGTGATTTTAAGTAACTTTTAAATTAGTTTTATGTAAGCAAAACATGGAATTAAAAAAGGGCTCTCACATGTGATGAGGCTGGAACGGTAAGTAGGGGTCAAATCTAGACATAATGCCTACAAGTTTTGGACTTTACCCTAAAAGTGATGTAGAGCTTCTGAAAGATTTTTGTCGTGGGAATAATGTGAGTAATTTGAGGTTTTATAGTATCTTTCAGACAGTGTTGTAGAAATTGATGAAGAGGGAGAGTTAAAAGCATTGGAAAAGTGGTCTCAAGAGAAAAAGACTAGTAATCTGTGGAAGTTCTGCAAATTAAAAAAAAAATCATGAGGTACTAAAGAGGGAGGATAGAGAGAAGGGGGCCAGTATAAGGCACATTAACAAAAGTGAACCTATAAGACGTGACTGGATTTGTGTGTGTGTGTATTTGGGGTGTGAGGAGGTGAAAAAATGGAAAAAAATGAAGGATGAGTCCCATTTTGTTAAAATGCGCCTACCTTGATGATGCCTTTAATCTTGTTTTCCTTCTTAAATGTAATAACTTGTAGATATTAGCAGCCCTTGTCTTATTTTCTCCTACCTATGCTTGTCTCCTCTCAAAGGTAAAACCCTATTCTCCCAACCAGAGTTTCACTAATTTTCAGAATAATTCCCCAATTTTCAGAATAAAACAAACTAGAGAAGGGAAATACGTAAGCAACTTCAGATTCAGATTTAAATCACTTTCCCAGGCATACAGAACCCCTGTTAACCACCAATGAACTGGTTTTCCTGAGTCAACCCCCTCTCAGGCCAACTAGGGACATCAGGCCCCAGGGCTCATCACTGGGTTTTAGAAATTTTATCTGCTTCCCTCTAACCTGGAGCACAGCCATTGCTGACCAATGACTTCTCTCAGGTCACATTTTTCATCTTTATTCTCTTATTCCAATAATGAGGTTCCTGCATCTACGATCAGGTGCCTATGTTAACACATAATTCTTCCTATCTGGTTTTGATTTTGGCTCCCTTTTTCACATGATTATTTTTGTAACCTGCTTAGTATTTCAGACCTCTCCTAAGACAGTCACACTTCTGCTAGGTCCACACCCCTGGAACTAAAACACTGCCAGCAATTTCTCATCCTGGAGCAAGGAACTAGTTACCTATTTTTCACATGTCCTCAAAACTGTCTTTCTGGAGCTCTGAATATCTCCTGATTGCCTTTTCAAGGATCACTTTTCCCTGAGGGAGCATCTTGGTATAGTTTCACTATTGATGCTGATCATATACCTGAGAAATAATTTGGGATTAGAATGCTCCAAGGACACAATAATGTCCATTGGCAGCTGACCTAGAATCTAGTCCTAGGCCCCAATCTTATTCTGTTTCACCTTTTTTTGACCATGCAGTTATGCCCTGTCAATCCACTCTGAGATGTGATAGGCATCATCTGTAAATTTTCCTTTCCTTTGGATAGAATATCAAACACATAAAATGTCTCTGAATTATAAAAAGAGGAATAAAGTGTTATTCTGAATATATTATAGATAAAAATACACTATCATAAGAATCAATAATAGCATACACATGCCTGGCTTTGCAATTATCTTAAAGGAGACTAACTTTATAAAACAGCTATAGTAAAGAGTGTTTGTTTGCAAAACAGTTCATTTATTTAAATTTGAATTACTCTGTATATGATCTGAAAAAAATTCCTATCTCCTCTCTCTTCCAAAACACATCCATTGATTAGTCCAAAAATATGCTGGAGTGGCAAGGATGTGGAGACACTGGAACCTTTATACATAGCTAGTGAGAATGTAAAATGGTGCAGCTGCCTTGGAAAATCGTTTGGCAGTTCCTCAAAAAGTTAAGCATAGAGTTATATGATCCAGAAATCTACTCCTAAAAACCATATGTTTACACAAAAACTTGCATATAAGTTCATAGCAGCATTATTTATAATAGCCAAAAAATAGAAGAAATGTAAATGTCCATCAACTGCTCAATGGGTAAATAAAATGTGTCATATTCATACAATGGAATATTATTCAGCTAAAAATGAATGGAATACTGATACATGCTACAATGTAGATGAAACTTGAAAACCTCATGCTGAATGAAAGAAGCCAAGCCAAAGAAATGCTACATGTTGTATAATTTCATTTATATTAAATGTCTATAATAGAGAAATCCATAGAAACTGAAAGCAAGTTAATGTTTGCCCATGGAGGGGGTAAAGGGAGAAGAGAGTAACTACTAAGGGGCACAAGATTTCTTTGGGGGTTGATGAAAATATTCTGGAATTAAAAAGTGATGATGGTCACACAACCTTGTAAATATCCTAAAAACCAATGAATTTTATACTTCAAAATGGTGAATTTTATACTTCAAAATGGTGAATTTTATAGTATATGAATGACATTTCAAAACATAATAAATCAGAAGAGGGCCAGTGTGCAATATAATGTGTGAAATATTTGGAAATGTCATAAAAAATTCACTTGATTAGAGAATTTGAAAAATTAGGTACAAATTGACCCTTAAAGCCCTAAATCAGAATATATTAGACTTCTGTGCTTTACTTTTTCTTTATGATCATATTATTTCCTGAAACCTAAAAGTAGTTGCAAATTTCTAGGGATTTTCAGAGCATTTCAGAACTTCCTCATCTGAAAGATAATTTAAAAATTTAAAGAACACTATGGTTCCACTTATTCCTTGTTTATTTCTTTTTGCTGGATTTGGATTGCTGTTTCATTCCATAGGAGGAAAATTCTCTAAATCAATTTTCAGAGTTGAAAAAAAAGTACAATAATGTAATCCAATCCTCTTATTAAAAAGATAGAGAAACTAAGGTCTATTATATAAGTTAACTGAGCTGCTGTCCACTAGTATAAAGTTAGTTAGTGAAACAACTAAGATTATGTTATTAAATCACAATGAATTATTATTTTGTCCTTTAAGATATAGGAAGTCTTTCTTATCTTTTGAATGTTAAATTTTGATAACTATTTATTATAAAGTTCCCTTATCCTTGTTGTTAATTATATATTATGATTAGGTCAAATATGTCAGGATGGGGTCAGTCAACATGCTCTGGCCTTTGTCCACTTCTCTGACCTCCTTTCCTAGTGTGTCCTCCCCCTCATTCATTCTCCAGCCCATATTGGCCTTCTGTTTATCTTCTAGTATCTAAGCATTTTCCACTTTAGAGAATTTGCATTTAATAGTCCCTCCATCTGGAAAGTTGGCTGCCTAGACCTGTGTGCAGTGTGTTCCTTCATATCATTTTTATACCTACTCAGAGGCCTTCTCTGACCACCTAACTAAATTCAGTCCCTCACCTTCCAGACCCCTAACTTTACCTGCAATATTTTTCTTCATAGAATTTACATTTATCTGAAGGTTTTTAAATTGAATTCGTTAGTTAGCTTTTTCTTTTTTTTCTGTACTGCCTTTCTTTCTCACTAGAACATAAGTTCCATTAAGGATTTTACCCCTTTATCTCCAGCACTTTATTTCCAGCACTTAGGACAGTGCCTGACTCATCTCAGACCTAAATATATATGTGTTGAATGAATGAATTAAATGGAAATGGTCACTTTTATCTTATAAATAGAAGCCTAAAGGTTGAGATTTTAAGTTCATTTTCTGGCAAAAATGACTATTTTGTGTTATAAATTTAGTTTTTTCCATTCTGAAGGGGCAAGAAAAAGAAAGGTACTTAGGTTAAGATCCAGATATTCCTTTTTTTAAATTTTTATTTTATATTGGAGCATAGTTGATTAACAATGTTGTGTTAGTTTCAGGCGTACAGCAAAATGATTTAGTTATACTTATACATTTATCTATTCTTTTTCAAATGTTTTCCCATTTAGGTTTTTACAAAATATTGAGCAAAGTTCCCTGTGCTGTACAGTAGGTCCTTGTTGATTATCTATTTTAAATATAGCAGTGAGTACATGTCAATCCCACACTCCCAATCTATCCCTTCCCCCAACCCTTCCCACTGCTCCACCAGTAACCATAAGGTCATTCTCTAAGCCTGGGAGTCTGTTTTTGTTTTGTAAATAAGTTTATTTATATCATTTTTTAAAAGATTCTGCATATAAGCTATATATGATATTTGTCTTTCTCTGTCAGAGTTACTTCACTTAGTATGATAATCCCCAGGTCCATCCATGTTGCTGTAAATGGCATTATTTCATTCCTTTTAAGGGCTAAGTAATATTCCATTGTATATATGTACTACATCTTTATTCATTCATCTATCGATGGACATTTAGGTTGCTTCCATGTCTTGGCTATTGTAAACAGTGCTGCAGTGAACATTGGGGTGCATGTACCCTTTCAACCAATGTTTTTCTCTTGATACATGCCCAGGAGTGGGATTGCTGGATAATATGGTGGCTCTACTTTTAGTTTTTTAAGGAACCCCCATACTGTTCTCCATAGTGGCTGTACCAATTTACATTCCCACAACAGTGTTAGGAGGGTTCCCTTTTCTCCACACCCTCTCCAGCATTTATTGTTTGTAGATTTTTTGATGATGGTCATTCTGACTGGTGTGAGGTGATACCTATTGTAGATTTGATTTGAATTTCTCTAATAATTAGTGAAGTTGAACATCTTATCATGTGCCTCTTGGCCATCTGTATGTCTTTGGAGAAATGTCTATTTAGGTCTTCTGTGTATTTTTTCATTTTTTTTTTTTATATTGAGCTGCAAGAGTTACTTGTTGCATCATTTGCAAATATTTTCTCCCATTCTGTGGGTTGTCTTTTCATTTTGTTTATGGTTTCCTTTGCTGTGCAAAAGCTTTTTAGTTTAATTACATCTGATTTGTTTATTGTTGTTTTTATTCCCATTACTCTAGGAGACAGCTTGGAAAAGATATTGCTGCAATTTATGTTAAAGAGTGTCCTCCCTATGTCTTCCTCTAAGAGTTTTATATCCAGTCTTACATTTAGGTCTTTAGTTCATTTTGAGTTTATTTTTGTGTGTGGTGTTAAAGAATGTTCTAATTTCATTTTTTTTTACATGTAGCTGCCCACTTTTCCCAGTACCATTTATTGAAGACACTGCCTTTCTTCCATTGCCTCTTTGTCATAGATCAATTGACCATAGGTTCATGGGTTTATTTCTGGGCTTTCTATCCTCTTCCATTGATCTATATTTCTATTTTTGTGCCAGTACTATACTGTTTTGATTACTGTAGCTTTGTAGTGTAGTCTGAAGTCAAGGAGCCTGATTCCTTGAGCTCCAATTTCTTTCTCAAGATTGCTTTGGCTATTCAGGGTCTTTTGTGTATCCATAAAAATTTTAAGATGTTTTGTTCTAGTTCTGTGGAAAATGTCATTGGTAGTTTTATAGGGATTGCACTGAATCTGTAGATTGCCTTGGGTAGTATAATCATTTTGACCATATTGATTCTGCTAATCCAAGGACATGGTATATTTTTTCCATCTATTTGTGTCATCTTTGATTTCTTTCATCAGCATCTTATAGTTTTCAGAGTACAGGTCTTTTTTCTCCTTAGGCAGGTTTATTCCTAGGTATTTTTTCTTTTTTGTTGTGATGGTAACTGGTATTGTTTCTTTAATTTCTCTTTCTGATCTTTTGGTGTTAATGTATAGAAATACAACAGATTTCTATGTAGTAATTTTGTATCCTGCAACTTTACTGAGTTCATTGATGAGCTCTAGTAGTTTTCTCATAGCATCTTTAGGAATTTTCTATGTAGAGTATCATGTCATCTGTAAAGAGTGACAGTTTTACTTCTTCTTTTCCAATCTGGATTCCTTTTATTTCTTTTTCTTCTGATTGCCATTGCTAGGACTTCCAAAACTATTTTTAATAGAAGTGGTGAGAGTGGCCATCCTTGTCTTGTTCCTGATCTTAGAGGAAATGTTTTAGCTTTTCACTGTTGAGTGTGATGTTAGCTGTAGAAAATCCAGGAGATTTCTGATGGTTGAACTTCAAAATGACTTCAGAATTGGTTAATGAGTGCCATTGTGGAATCTCTATCTGTACAAATGTTCATGCATAAATCAGAATTCTACTTGTATGTTTCTTAGTTTGATAAGTATGTTTATCATCTGATATTATTATATTTTCAAAAGTCCTGTTTCATGCTGTTAATTTAGTATATGTATTTTGACCCTTTCTAATAAATTAATGTGACATAATGAAGCTATTAGATACACAAATAGTGCTTGATAATTTCAAATAAGAGTAAACCAAAAGTCACCTTATAAAACATATTATTCTCAGGGTTTTCCATAATACATATATGTCAAATGCTAATTACAGCTACTATTTCCTTATTATTCAGTTGTCTCAGCCATGGTAATTTAACTGTTTATAGGAGAGCAGCAGTCTGTACAGTCTTTCTGTCAATTGTTTTTACCATTAGTGACAAAATGGATTATTTTTTGGTTAGAATTAATTTGTTCCCTAGTTTGTTCCAACTGGATGTATTTTAAATTAATATGCTAGCATCAATTTTGTATTACAAAGAGATTTCTTTGCCCTGCAAACTAAGCCTTGAAATATTCCTTCAAAAACTGAGGTCCTAATCAGCACCTCAGTACTGATCATAAATTTTTATTTGAATTGGTTGAGGATTACCAGGAACCTTTTTTTCATAAAAATATTCTGATGATCAGTGACATTGACAATTCTTAAAAATAATGTTTTTCAGATTATCTATTTAGAATAAAAAATTTCCTAAAATAACTTGTTATAAATTACTAGCTCGTAGACCATTTTTCTGAAGTGAGAGATTCAGGTTGAGTGACTAATTGGATACCTGTGGGAAGAATTGTCACTATGAATTTAGAAATGGAAACAACAATGCTACTATATTAGCTTGCTAGAGCTGCCATACCAAAATACCATAAATTGGTGGCTCTTAAAAAGCAAACTTACTCTCTCATCACTCTGGAAGTTAAAAATTTGAAATCAAGGTGTTGGCAGAGTTGGTTATTCCTGAAGCCTTTGATAGAAGGACTTGCTCTAGGCCACTCTTTTTGGCTTGAACTGGTTTTTTCCCTATGTCTCTTCACATCATCTTCCCTCTACCATGCATCTATGTCCAAATTTTTCCTTTTTATAAGAATATCAGTTGTATTGGATTAGAGGTCTACCTTAATCCAGTATGACTTTAACTTAACTAATTATAATACATCTGCAACAACCCTATTTCTAAATAAAGTCACATTCCCAAGTACAAGGGTTAACATATGAATTTTGAGGAACACAATTTTACTTATAACAACTACTAATAATAATTATATCTTTTGTGTATAATATTATATTTAATCCTTTATGAGATAAGTAGTATTATTCTTATTTTGTAGATGAGGTTAAAAGAGTGGTTTGTCACAGACTTTATTATATACTAAGGTTGGAATTACTTCTGACTCCAAACTCATTGCTGGATACTTTTATTGAGCTTCACCATCATCATCATTTTGACCAGGGCCACTTGTTGAACAAATTGAGATAAAATCTGATAATAAAGTGATGACTTTATAATGTATTGAATCATTTGCCTTTAGAATTGTTCATTTATCTGTTTCTGTGTAACTACCCTAAAACCTAGAGGCTTAAAATAGCACTCTTTTTATTAATCTCATGATTTGGTGGATACTCAGATGGCTGATATTTTGTTCCACATAATGGCAACTGGGTTTACTCAATAGTATTTAGCTGATAGTTGGTCTAATCTGGAAGAGTCCAAGAAGGCTCCATTCACATAGCTGGGATCTTAGTGGGGCCACTGGAAACCTGAGCTCAGATTCTCACCCTCTGGTCCTCAGAATTTCTGTTCAGTGGGTAGTTGGACTTCTTCCATGATGCTCAGGGCTCCAAGAGTGGGTATACCAAGAGGCCTGACTGAGTCACATTCAATTTGTTAAAAGGATTGTCTCAGAATTAGGGAAGAGAGCTACAAAATTTCTTGGAAGTATAGTTTATTTGGGAGCCCTATTTGAAGACTAACTACTAAAAAACTATAAGGGCTTAAAAATCACCTAATTTAGTTTTCAATCTTGTTAAAGATATCAGCAAATGAAAGTTTTAATGCTCTTTGTATGTTTGTAATATAACAAATACTGTTATAAATTAAAATAAGTATTTGATAATGAGTTCAATAATATTTCATCTGCTCTTACATTCTAGTATTTATAATTAGAGAATTAAGAAATAAGAATTTGCTATACATTCACTTATTTTTATTTCAGTAAATTAAGATCTATCTTAATTATTTGATTACAGGCTTCAAGAACCCAACTATTAGATGCAAGCCATCTTCTGAAAGTGTAGAAGAAAACAAGATGAATTATTTCAGTTCCTAAATCTTGGTTTTGAGATATCTGAGACAGGCCTGAGAGATGACATGACCTCTCCAAGATCACCTCTAGTCTAAAGAATAGACCTCATAACTCCTGTATTAGTTCTTAAACAAACAATGCTGCTCTCTCTGATGCTTCACTAGTAAATTTTGCAGCAATAAAACATAGTATAGTAGTCAAGTGTAGACACAGTAGCACAAGAATTAAAATTCATAATTCTGATTGTGATCATTAGAAAGTTAAGTTACTTTATCTCTCTATGCCTCAGTTCCTTCATTATTATATAATGTTAACATTAGTACCTCCTTTGAGGAGATGTGAGAATTTAGAGTTAATAAATGAAAAGCACTTAAAGCAATGTCTAGGACATGGTAAGTATTGTATAAATGTTTACTGTCATTATTACATTCACGAAAAACATAATAATCATTGACACATATCAATAGAAAGCACCTTTCTTTTTGCTCTTAGAAAAAGCTTGGCATTTGAAATTATGTAATAGTATTAATTAAATAACTTTTATATGTAAGGTAGTTTATATACTTCACTCACTTAAAATCTTAGATAAAGATTAAAACATATACATGGACTTTTAATTCTAGAACAACTTTTTAAAAATTCTATACAAATTTTTCTGAATTCTTATTTAATAGATTGGGAAAATGATGTCCAAAAAGGATATGTAATTTTCCAAGTCTACACTGTGCACAAGTGAAAAATATATCAATTTCTCTTACTAAATCAGTGATATTTCATCTCTAGTATATTTCAATTTCAAAATCAAATCATAACTTTCTTTATTCACATTTAAGTGGAAACTTGCATGTCAAATCTACTTAATTTTTGTGGCTATAATGAAATGCATAATATCTTGAGTAATTGATAAAACTTGCAGTAGGCACATCAGCAAACAAAAGGATATTAAAAGTGTGGAATATATTGAGAATGCATGCCAAAGCAAGTGACAGTTCAGTATATGCTGATGCTGTGCTTTCTGCCAAACAAGCATGGGATGCCAAACATTCATACCATACACTTCCTAATCTTCAGTCTTAACACATCGTAGGCTTTTTGCCTCGAATGCTCTTCCTTCCCAGTTTTCATTAAATTCATTCTTTAGGCCTAAGGCTGTTTAGCAGGTACTTCAGGAGCCTTTTCCTAACCTCCCAAACTAGGTAAATTCCCTATGTCATATGTTTCTGTGGTTTCATTATACTCCTACATTTATTTGTTGAGCTTGTATCTTTTACCCAACTCTCTTAGATATAGAAGAGCATAAACTGTACCTATCATGTTCAATGCCATGAGCCAAATACCCAACACACTGTCTGTAGAGATTACAGACATTAGGTTGCCAAAAATGTTTGTATTTCTTTTAAGAAATTCCCCTGAAATCTGTTATCATTTAATGTAAAATGAATCAAATAATCACCTTAAAGGTGATTTAAAGTTTTTGAGACCAGAAACCATGTGATTTTTTATTAATTATATTTTCAGTACTTAACATGCCTGCACACAATAGATGTGCAAGAAGTCAAGGTTAAATGACAGTGTTCAATACATTAGACAATTTAGAATGCTAAAAGTATGAGCTGGATTGAAGATCTTTGTTCTAGTTTGACTCCCATCCTTATAAACTGTGACCAAAGACAAGTTGCTTAACTTCTCTAAGTCTCATTCCTTTTGTCTATAAAATGAGAGAAGAGGGGGATAATACCTTCCTCATAGGATCAAATGAGGAGAAAAATTCCTAATACATTTCAAACATCTAAGACAGAAGACAAAATAGAAGTTACTTTAGCCCAGCCTACAAAACCCCACATTTGGGCTTCCCTGGTGGCACAGTAGTTGAGAGTCCACCTGCCGATGCAGGGGACACGGGTTCGTGCCCTGGTCCGGAAAGATCCTACATGCCGCAGAGTGGCTAGGCCCGTGAGACATGGCCGCTGAGCCTGCGCGTCCGGAGCCTGTGCTCCGCAACAGGAGAGTCCACAACAGTGAGAGGCCTGCGTACTGCAAAAAACAAAAACAAAAAAGACCAAAAATAACCCCACATTTTCTCCTGCTGTCATGTGAAATAAGAAGCAGAACTATTCCATGATAAATTCAAGCTACAAAATTACAAGAATATTGATTTTGGTTAAATATAAGGAACATAGTTCTAATAATTATTGCTGTCCATCAGGAGATGAGACCGTCTCAAAAAAAAAAAAGAAAAAGAAAAGTAGATCCTTTCCTGTCCCTTTAGAGAATGGCTGATTTAAAAAAAGAAATTCCTACCTTGTAAAGCAAATGAGACTGGACAGTCTCCAAACTTATTTTAATTTGAAAATTACATTAATCTAATCTTCCCTGATGGGAGCTCTTTTTATCCCTTATTTCTGAATTTTGGTGCTTTAATTAACTTAGCTATTTGAACTAAGGGCATTACAAATTAGTCTTGAAGTAACCCAGAAATATGTTGTAATATGGTTTTCTGTGGACTATAGTTTGTGATTAGGCATGTCTCTTTTGGATACCAGTCAGTAGATTTAGATGCTGAATTACCAAAGGTACTTCATTAAAAATCACTTTATCTTGTAAGGTAATATTCCAGATTGTGTTCTTATGTCTGTTGACATCAGGGTGCCTGAGAGATCCATTTTTAACAAGGAGTTAACTAGAAATTATGTAATACAGTGATTACAGCTAGCTTATCAACGAAGTCTTTAACATTGAAAAATATGTTATATAAGATTGTGAACAATTTTATGAGTATTTCGACATGATTTCATAATGCAATATTCAGCATATAATTTTGGGTTGAAAGAGGGCATCTTTATAATCATAAAAGTATCATGTCATTGCACACAAAACAATTTCTAAAGTTAAAACAAATTCTGTGATATTTGATATTTTCTGGTAAAATTAAATTATTCAGCATGAAAAGAGTTATCAAGAGTAAATATTAAGGAAGAATCAACAATGTGAAAATGACTATACTACCCAAAGCAATCTACAGATTCAATGCAATCCCTATCAAGATAGCCATGGTAGAGCTTCCCTGGTGGCACAGTGGTTGAGAGTCTGCCTGCCGATGCAGGAGACATAGGTTCGTGCCCCGGTCCGGGAAGATCCCACATGCCACGGAGCAGCTGGGCCCATGAGCCGTGGCCGCTGAGCCCGCGTGTCCGGAGCCTGTGCTCCACAAAGGGAGAGGCCAAAACTGTGAGAGGCCTGCACATTGCAAAAAACAAAACAAAACAAAAACAAAAAATAGCAATGGCATTTTTCACAGAACTAGAACAAAAAATTTCACAATTTGTATGGAAACACAAAAGACCCTGAATAGCCAAAGCAATCTTGAGAAAGAAAAATGGAGCTGGAGGAATCAGGCTCCCAGATTTCAGACTATACTACGAAGATACTGTAATCAAGAAAGTATTGTAGTGGCACAAAAACAGAAATATAGATCAGTGGAACAGGATAGAAAGCCCAAAGACAAACCCACACACATATGGTCAACTTATCTTTGATAAAGGAGTCAAGAATATATAGTGGGGAAAAGACAGCCTCTTCTCTTCAGTAAGTGGTGCTGGGAAAACTGGACAGGTACATGTAAAAGAATGAAATTAGGATACTCCCTAACTTCATACACAAAAATAAACTCAAAATGTATTAAAGACCTAAATGTAAGGCCAGACACTACAAAACTCTTAGAGGAAAACATAGGCAGAACACTCTATGACATAAATCACATAAAGATCATTTTTAACACACCTCCTAAAGAAACGGAAATAAAAGCAAAAATAAACAAATGGACCTAATGAAACTTAAGAGGTTTTGCACAGCAAAGGAAACCCTCAACAAGACGAAAAGACAACCCTCACAATGGAAGAAAATATTTGCAAATGAAGGAACTGACAAAGGATTAACCTCCAAAATTTACAGGCAACACATGCAACTCAATATCAATAAAACAAACAACTGAATCCAAAACTGGGCAGAAGATCTAAATAGACATTTCTCCAAAGAGGATATACAGATTGCAAACAAACACATGAAAGGATGCTTAACGTCACTAATCATTAGAGAAATGTAAATCAAAACTACAATGAGGTATCACCTCACACCAGTCAGTATGGCCATCGTCAAAAAATCTACCAACAATAAATTCTGGAGAGGGTCTGGAGAAAAGGGAACCCTCTTGTACTGTGGGTGGGAAGGTAAATTGATGCAGCCACTATGGAGAACCATATGGAGGTTCCTTAAAAAACTAAAAATAGAACTACCATACGACCCAGCAGTCCCACTACTGGGCATATACCCTGACCAAACCATAATTCAAAAAGAGGAGTCATGTACCACAATGTTCATTGCACTTCTATTTACAATAGCCAGGACATGGAAGCAACCTAAGTGTCCATCAACAGATGAATGGATAAAGAAGATATGGCACATATATACAATTGAATATTACTCAGCCATAAAAAGAAACAAAATTGAGTTATTTGTAGTGAGGTGGATGGACCTAGAGTCTGTCATACAGAGTGTAGTAAGTCAGAAAGAGAAAAACAAATATCGTATGTTAACACATATATATGGAATCTAAAAGAAAATAAAGGTTCTGTAGAACCTAGGGGCAGAACAGGAATAAAAAAGTAGACATAGAGAATGGACTTGAGGACATAGGGAGGGGGAAGGGTAAGCTGGGATGAAGTGAGAGAGTGGCATGAACTTATATATACTACCAAATTTAAAATAGATAGCTAGTGGGAAGCAGCCACATAGCACAGGGAGATCAGTTCCGTGCTTTGTGACCACCAGGATGGGTGGGATAGGGAGGGAGGGAGGGAGACGCAAGAGGGAGGGGATATGGGGATATATGTATGCATATAGCTGATTCACTTTGTTACACAGCAGAAACTAACACACCATTGTAAAGCAGTTATACTCCAATAAAGATGTTATAAAATAGTTAATATTAAGGACCAGAGTTTCTCAAAGTTTGTTCCAGGAAAAAAAAATCATATTAGCAACATCAGAATTGCACGGAGTGCTTATTAAAAGTTGAAACATCTCAGTTTTCCCCAAGAACTAATAGCTTTTGGGGAAATAGATAGATAGATAGATAGATAGATAGATAGATAGATAGATAGAAGGGAGGAATAGAGACTAGGAACATACATTTTTACGTCCCGCATGAATCTTACAGACACCAAGGTTTTGAAATTCACTGTAATAAAATATGACTGTGGGCAATATATGAGAACATAAACAAACAGATTGTATTTTCAAACTGTGGTTCATATGGCTAGGTTTCTAAGATAAATTAATAACTGAAATGGTTTTATGGGATAATTCTGAACTGAAAATATTACTTTCAAGGTATATACTCTTGTGACAGAAGTGAAGTAGATGTTTGTCTGGACAGGAGACAGTGTAGGGGGAGAGGGTCTATCATCTGAGGGATTAAATAAATGTTAATTAGTATAAAGATAATGAAGAGACTGGCAAGTTGCAATGTAGAGCTTGCTACATCTGAAAGTCATCAAGTTTAATCCAGAATTTAAGTTTTGTTGAATATTTAACCTCTAGGTATAAAAATGCTACATTAACAGAATCACAGAATCATAGAACTGGAAGAGTCTTCAAAAGTCACCAAGTTCAATCATTTATTGCTATTGAATCAACATCACAAATCCTTAATATATTAAAGTCTACTTGTTCAGAAATTAAAAATTTTCTCATCTCAACTCAATGTCCATACTCAAGTGTGTTTTATACAAATATGAAAATCTAAAGGTAGATGATGTTAATTAGGTAGATAGATAGATAGAAGAGAGGACTAATTTTCTTTATGTGCTGCTATTTATAAAATTCTTTCTTTGCTTTTTAAATGTAGCAAATGATGAATTTTATAGAAAAGTATGAGTCACATCTGGCAAGCTATTTTTGATTTACTGAGCTTGGAATAGCTGCAAAAACACTTCCTCTTATAGACTTGTATAGTCAATCATTTGTTGCTTTCCTTGCAAATCAGCATTAGTTTTATATTACTAAGACTTCCCCCCATTTTACAGCATTAAAATGGGTCACAAAGCAATTCAGTTCAACTTTAAATTCAATAAAATTAAGAATATATTTATTGAGCAGTAGTTCTCTGCTAGCACTTTTCTATGTACTGCAGCAAAGCCCAAGTCTTTAATCACCACAAGCTTCTAACTTTACTTGAGGTCTCCCCCAAGCAAACTAAGAAATGATGAAGTAACAAAATAAAGCATTCTAGAATTTGGGCTGAAAGAAAATGGTTTTAATGGTTCAGAACTGGGAGGTGGCACTCAGTATTAGTAGGAAGATCTAAAGAGGGCTTCATGATAAAGATGTACACATGACTTAAGTTTTGATAGGCATTGAATAATTCTTCACCACTTCCATGACAAAAAATGTTTGAAAGTTGGAATGGGCATGATTATGCAGGGATCAGTGAAGGGGTAGTTTATGACTTAGACCTTTGAATCTCAGACTTTTATATATGCTACGTAGCAAAAAATGTAAGCCCTTTGAGCATAAAGACTACAAAGGTAAAATTGATAATGGAAAGGTTATAAATTATGGAGTTAGAAAAACCTCAATTCTCAATCTTGTCTTTGCAATAACGAACAGGGTTATCTGGAAATTTTACTTACATTCTTTGAGCTTGGCACTGGGTTTCTTTATAGCAATGGGAATAATGAACCCTTTTTTTTTGGTGGTACTCGGATCTCTCACTGTTGTGGCCTCTTCCGTTGTGGAGCACAGGCTCTGGACGCGCAGCCTCAGTGGCCATGGCTCACGGGTCCAGCCGCTCCGCGGCATGTGGTATCTTCCCGGATCGGGACACGAACCCATGGTCCCTGCATTGGCAAGTGGACTCTCAACCACTGTGCCACCAGGGAAGCCCAATGAACCCTTTCTTGAAGGGCTGTAGTAAAGATTTAATGAGAGTAATAACAGTGTACAGCAAATAATGAGTCAAAAATATAGAGGGTCTTGTTGTAAGTATATGACCTGCACATAATAAGAGCTCAATATGTGTGATGTGGCTGATAGGAAGATGATTCTGTAGGTAGTGGGACATCATTATGTTTTTTCAAGAATGTTAGGTACTTAAATCATAAGCATGGATAAGGTTACACAAGGAGAACATGTGGAGGAAAGTAGATTAAGGATGGAAACACAGGAAGAATCACAGAGTGGGAAGAGGAGGAGAATTTCACCAAGAAAACAGAGAATAAGCAGTCAAAACTATGCAACGATATGCTCAGGAGAGCATGGGGATATTGAAGGCAAGGGAATAGAAAATGCCAAAACATATAAGGTGTTCAACAGAATCTAATGTGTTAGAGAAGCCTGAAATTGTAAATACTGAAAAGTTTCCATTGGGTTGAGGCCATCATTAAGCTTCATGAGAACAGGTTCACCTGCTTGGCTGGGGAGAAAATCAAACTGCAGGAGGCTGAGGAATGAAGGAAAGTTGAGAAAATGCAGACAGTGAGTTCCTACTGCTTTTCAAGACTTTGCTGACAGTAGAAGAGAAAAAGCAAGGTAATTAGAAGGGATGCTGTATGAAGGTGGAAGGAGAGTCAGGAGCTTGAAACAGAAGTGTAGAGCAAAAACTGGTCTCCATGGAGTGAGCTGAGAATGGTTAGAAAGAATTAAGTAAAATGTAAATTGAGATATTTACAATCTACATTAAGTTTAGTGTTAGGAAGTACATAAGATCTTTACCACTAATCATAGAAAACATGACAGAATTTTCTTAGATAAATGATGGTTGTGGAGGGATGTGGGAAGAAGAATAGGGAGGAAGAGAGGGATGCAGCTTTTTTCTTCGCTTGAATAAATACCAGCAAAAAATGTATTACACTGATATTAATTGTAAATATAAACTCTATTAAAATCTTTTAGTGCCTGCATAGTATCCATAGCAAAAATCAAGAAACAGAATTGAAGAGAGAAGGGGATCAATATGGAGAAGTAAGAGGACGTGGAGCTCACTGCCCCCTGCAAACCAACAAATATATCGAAAATACATCTACATGTAGAAAAATTCTCATGGAAAATTAACCGGAAACTGGCAGAAGTATTCCTAAACAACCAAGCCTGTAAGAAAGACTCCATTTCCAGATAATCTGGTAGGACAGGGGGAAAAAAGCATCAGGTTGGGACCTTTGCCCCTGGGAGAGAACTAAGAGGAAAAGGAAGACCACCCGGGTAAAATGGGTGGGTCTAACCACAGACTGAGGTGCCCAGTCCTGGGGTCCTAAGCAGAGTAGACAAGACCCTGTGGCTGCATGGAGAACCACTGGGGCAGAAAGAAAGGCTGGAGAAGCCTAAACTCCACTCAAGAGGAGCAGTGCATGGGTGCTGGCTTGCCACCAGACAGAACAGAGAAATGTCTGCCTTAGTGGCTGTGGCTTCACCACACTCCCCAAACCAACCTGAGTAAAAGTGAGACCCCACTCACTCCACACCACAGCTTGGCACTGGATCTAGAAAGGCCAGTTCCTGGGAAATGATTCAATCTAGAAATGCAGAGGCTGCCCCTGGGCTCTGGGGTGTGCTCTAAGTGGGGCAGTGGTGGCCATTTTTGGTGATTACTGAAACGTGACCCAGAAGCTCAACCTTTTGAGGGCAGCACAGCCTCTTCAATTCCCATGACCACAATGCCCTGATGCCCAGTCCCAGCCAAGAGAATGCTCCAGCCCCATCTGCTCCATGCCATAACCTTGCACTAGGTCTGGAATGTCCACAACAGGGGAAAAGATGCTACCTTGGACTATGTCTGAGAGGAGCCACAGACACCTACATCAGACCACTGGAAGCACACAAACCTCACTTACTTCAGCACTCCCCTCCTTCAGGACAAAGACTCCAGTGTGGGGAGAAGGAAAAGGAAACACTTAAAGGGAACAGAGCCACCTTGAGCCTGAACCTCAAGGATTCTGCTCCAGCAATGTGAGAGCAGACCCCACCTCTGACAAGACTGTGACTGCCACTGAGCAGAGAGCAAGTCTCACCTCACACCCTGTACAGGCTCTAGCTCCTCCAACATCAACCACACCCACTATCAAGTTGACAGCTGCCAGCACATCCTGAGGAAAGAGGTGACTGGCATCAGCATCAAATCCAGCCCTTGCACCAAAGACATTGGGCAAATGCAGTTTATGTAAGGATGTTCCCACATAAAAACACCCCTTCAGGACCACAATAGGTAACTGTTTCTAAATTCATAGAAACAGAGAAAGTTAAGTAAAATAGAAGGCAGATGAGCTACTCTCAATTGAAAGAGCTAGAGAAAAGCCCTGAAAAAATAATGAAACAGTCTACCAGACAGGTAGATAATCAGTCTACCAGACTCTGAGTTCAAAAAGCTGGTAATGAAAATGCTAACTGAATTAAGAGAGAGAATTGATCTAAAAACACAGATTTTTAAAATTCTTTTCCATTATGGTTTACTACAGGATATTGAAAATAGTTCCCTGTGCTATACAAGAGGACCTTGTTGTTTATCCTTTCTGTATATATAATAGTTTGCATCTGCTAGACCCAAACTCATAATGCAGCCCTTCCCTAAACTCTCCTTCCCTTTGGCAACCACGAGTCTATTCTCTATGTCTGTAAGTCTGTTTCTGTTTCATAGATAAGTTCATTTGTGTCATTTTTTAGATTCAACATATAAGTGATATCATATGGCATTTGTCTTTCTCTTTCTGGCTTACTTTACTTAGTATGATAATCTCTAGGTCCATTCATGTAGCTGAATATGGCATTATTTCATTCTTTTTTATGGATGAGTTTTATAGCTAACTAGCCAGCTAGCTACCTAGCTAGCTAGATAGCTAGATAGATAAAGAAGATGTGTTATGTATGACATACCACATCTTCTTTATCCATTCATCTGTCAGTGGATATTCAGTTTGCTTCCATGTCTTGGCTATTATAAATTAAGCTGCTATGAACATTGGGGTGCATGTAACTTTTTGAATTAGAGTTTTTATCATTTCCAGATATATGCCCAGGAGTGGGATCACTGGATCATATGGTAACTCTATTTTTTTAGTTTTTTAAGGTAGCTCCATACTGTTCTCCACAGTGACTTCACCAATTTATATTCCCACCAACAGTGTAGGAGGGTTCCCTTTTCTCCACACCCCCTTCAGCAGTTGTTATTTATAGACATTTAAAATGATGGCCATTCTGACCAGTGTGAGGTGGTACCTCATTGTAGTTTTGATTTGTATTTCTTTAATAATCAGCAGTGATGAACATTTATTCATGTGCCTATTGGCTATCTGTATGTTTACTTTGGATAAATTATATGCAGATCCTTTTAACAGGAACTAGAAACTATAAAGAAGACTCAATCAAAAATAGATTAATTCAATTTCTGAGATAAGAAGCACTCTAGAAGCAATGAATAGTCAACTAAATTACACAGAAGTATACATAGGTGATATGGAATATAGAATAACGGGAATCATCTAATCAGAGCAACAGAGAGAAAGGCAAATTAAAAATGAAAGCAACATGGGAGTATATAGAATAATATAAAATGTGCTATACACATTATAGAGATCCAGGAAAAGAGAGAGAAAAGGGGATCAAAAATGTATTTGAATAAATTATGGTTGAAAACTTCTCAAACTTAATAAAGAAAACATATCCAGGTGTAGGAAGCACAGAGGTTCTTAAGCAAGTCCTCTTGTCAGGCTCACCAAGAAGAAAAAAGGGAGTACCTAAATAAAATAAGTAATGAAAGAGGAGAAATAACAACGGATACCACAGAGATAAAAAAAAAATCATAAGAGAATACTATGAACAGTTATATGCCAACAAATTGGACAACCTAGGAGAAATGGACAAATTTCTAAAAATATACAGCCTGTCAAGAATGAGTCAAGATGAAGCAGACAATCCAAGCAGATCAATCACTAGAAGTGAAATAGAATCTGTAATTTAAAAAAACTCCCAGCAAACAAATTACCAGGAATGGATAGCTTCCTGGAGGAATTCTACCAAACATAAAGAAGAATTTATACCTATCCTTCTCAAACAGGTCCAAGACATTTAATGGGAGGGAACACTACCAAATTCATTCTATGAGGCCACCATTACCCTGATACCAAAATCAGACAAAGACACTACAAAAAAGAATATTACAGGCCAATATCTCTGATGAATATATATGCAAAAATTCTCAACAAAATATTAGCAAACCAAATCCAACAATACATAAAAAGGATCATACACCATAATCAAGTTAGATTCATTCCAGTGTCACTAGGATGGTTTAATACATGTAAATTAAACAGTGTGATACACCACAGTAACAAAAGGAAAAACAAAAACCACATGATAATCTCAATAGATGCAGAAAAAGCATTTGACAAAATTCAACATCCATTCATGATAAAACTCTTATCGAAGTAGGTATAAAGGGAACACACCTCAACATAATGAACATATTTATTTAATTAAATTAATTAATTTATTTATTTTTGGCCGTGTTGGGTCCTCATTGCTGTGCACAGGCTTTCTCTAGTTGCAGAGAGCGGGAGCTACTATTCTTTGTGGTGGATGGCCTTCTCATTGCAGTGACCTCTTTTGTCGTGTTGCACAGGCTCTAGGCACATGGACTTCAGCAGCCGTGGCACGTGGGCTCAGTAGTTGTGGCTTCCAGGCTCCAGAGCACAGGCTCAGCAGCTGTGGCACACAGGCCTAGTTGCTTCGTGGCATGTGGGATCCTCCCGGACCAGGGATCAAACCCATGTCCCTTGCATTGGCAGGCAGATTCTTCACAACTGCGCCACCAGGGAAGTCCCCATATTGCATTTTGAATACAATAAGCTCAGAGGCAACATAATACTCAACAGTGAAATGTTGAAAGCCTTCCCACTAAATTTGGGAACAAGACAAGAAAACCCACTCTCACTGCTTCTATTTAATGTAGTATTGGAAGTCCTAGCCATAGCAATCAGACAAGACAAAAAAAAGTATCCAAATTGGAAGGGAAGCAATAAAACTGTCACTATTTGCTGATGACATGATACTCTATATAGAGAACCATAAAGTCTCCACCTAAAAACTATTAAAATTAAAATGAATTCAGCAAGGTAGCAGGATACAAGATTAATATACAGAAATTTGTTGCATTTCTATACACTAATAATGAAATATCAAAAAGGAAATATATAAAAAAAAATCCCATTTAAAATCACAGAAAAAATACGTAAGAATATATTTAACCAAGGATGTGAAAGACCTATATGATAAGACAGTAAAACATTGATGAAGGAAATTGAAGATGATTCAAATAAATAGAAAGATAATCTTTGCTCTTGGATTGGAAAAATTAATATTATTAAAATGGTCATAGTACCCAAAGTGACTTAAAAATTTAAAGTAATTTCTATCAAATGCCCAGGACATTTTTCACAGAACTAAAACAAATAATCATACAATTTATATGGAAACATAAAAGACCCAGAATTGCCAAAACAATACTTAGAAAAAAGAACCAAGCTGGAATTATAACCCTCCCAGACTTCAGACTATACTACAAAGCTACAGTAATCAAAAGAGCATGGTATTGGAACAAAAACAGACACATAAATTAATGGAATAGAATAGAGAACCCAGAGATAAACTCACACACCTATGGTCAATCAAACTTTGACAAAAGAGGCAACAATATACAATAGAGAAAAAACAGTTTTTACAATAAGTGGTGCTGGGAAAATTGGACAGCCACATGTAGAACAATGAGATTAGAACATTCCCTCACACCATATACAAAAATAAACTCAAAATGTTTTGAATAACTAAATTAAGACATGAAACCATGAAACTCCTAGAAGAGAACATAGGTGGAGCACTCTGTCATAAATTGTAGCAATATTTCCTTGAATCAGTCTCCTAAGGCAAAATAAATAAAAGCACAAATAAACAGATGGCATGTAATTAAACTTAAAAGATCTTGAACAGCAAAGGAAACCAGCAACAAAATGAAAACAAAACCTATGGAATGGGAGAAATATTTGCAAATGATGTAACAAATAAGGGGTTAATATTCAAAATAGAGGAACAGCTCATACAACTAATTATCAAAAAAAAAAAAAAAACCAAACAATTCAATGAAAAATTGGCAGAAGAATAGACTTTTTTCAAAGACATAGAGATGGCTAACAGGTACATGGAAATATGCTGACCATGGCTAATTATTAGAGAAGTGCAAATCAAAACCACAATGAGTTATTACTTCACACCTGTCAGAATGGTTATCATCAAAAATTCTACAAATCACATATGTTGGAGAGGATGTGGAGAAAAGGGAATACTTTTACTCTGTTGGTGGAAATGTAAATTGGTGCAGCCACTATGAAAAACAGTACAGAGTTTTCTTAAAAAACTAAAAATTGAGCTACCATATATTCCAGCAATCCCACTTTCAGTTATATATCCAGAAGAAACAAAAACACTAATTCAAAAAGATACATGCAATGTTCATAACAGAGCTATTTACAATAGTAAAGATATGGAAGCAACCCAAAGCCCCACTGACAGATGATTGGATTAATAAGACTGGTATACAATGGAATATTACTCAGCCATAAAAAGAATGAAATACTGCCATTTTCAGCAATGTGGATTGTCCTAAAGAATATTACACTTTGTGAAATTTCAGACAGAGAAAGAGAAATGCTATATGATATCACATATATGGAATCTAAAATAGAAATAAATGTATATACAAAACAGAAACAGATTCACAGACATAGAAAACAAACTTGTGGTTATCAAAGTGGAGAGGGGAGGAAGGGATGGACAAACTAGGGGCATAGGATTAACAGAAACAAACTTCTATATATAAAATAAGTAAGCAACAAAATATACTATATACCATAGGGAATTATACACATTATCTCGTAGTAACCTATAATGGAATATAATCTGCAAAATACTGAATCACTATGCTATACACCTGAAATTAACAAAATATTGTAAATCAACTATACTTCAATAAATAATAAAAAGCAAATTTCAGAAATTTAAGTACCATATAAGGCTTTGAAACAAGCAAAATTAAATTATTTTGTCTAGGCTTCACATATGGTTTCAAAAATGCAAGGGAATGATAACTCACCATTCAGAGCAGTGGGAAGGTAGGAGGATAGGATGGAGGAATCACACACGAGTCATCTCAGTGGTATTAATAATTTTCTAGTTAAGTTGGGTGATGGGTTTACTGATGTTTATAATCTTGCTCCATAACTTACATATACTGCTGTGTCTATGAAATACTACACAGTATGAATATACTTAAGGGCCTTTTTTTTTTTTTTGCAGTAAGCGGGCCTCTCACTGTTGTGGCCTCTCCCGTTGCGGAGCACAGGCTCCGGACACGCAGGCTCAGCGGCCATGGCTCACGGGCCCAGCTGCTCCGCGGCATGTGGGATCTTCCCAGACCGGGGCATGAACCCATGTCCCCTGCATCGGCAGGCGGACTCTCAACCACTGCACCACCAGGGAAGCCCTAAGGGCCTTTTTAATAACACTAGCTCCTCAGAGTAGAACCTTTCCTCTGTCCAGGTAATTAGAGTTCCACACATGTTCAGAGCATTAAACCCTTGCATTTTCTGCAGTTCCCTTTGCCTAGAAAGCACAGATTGTCCCTGTGACTTGTGTTCCCTGATGTCACTTGTAACAATCAACCTATTTGTTAACATTTTTTAGTTAATACTTCCAGTTACACTTTTTACTATCCATTCTCTTCCAGGGAAAAGGATTTTAAATGTTTTTGTGTATCTTCTATTACCGGACATTTCCATTTAGTTCATTTAAAGATTAATCTTATGAAAACATTTTGAACGTAATATTAATAACTCCTGGGCTTAAGGGTTAAAAGTATTGGTTTTGAAGCCAGAATTCTTGGGTTCAAACTCCATCTTCATCATTAACTAGAGTTATGACTTTGGGCAAATTAGCCTCATTATACTTCCATTTTCTCATTTATAAAGTGGAAGTAATAAAAAACCTATTCATAGAGATATCCTATATTTAAAGTAATTTATAAACTTTAACCACTTAAAAGAGTGGCTGGCATCTAGTAAGCTTTTAATTCATGCTAGTTATTATTTTGTGCATGTCACTCATTTGCTAAAATAAAGCTTTTAAAGAGAAATTCTTCCTCCCACCCCAATTTTGAATCCTTTTAAAAACATTTGAACAAAAGAGAATAGTTTAAAAATTGTTACAAAAATGGATGAACCTAAAAATCATTATGCTAAGTGAAAGAAGCCCGTTGTGACAGACTACATGTTATGATTCCAATTGTATGAAATGTCTAAAAGAGACAAATTTGTAGACAGAAAGCAGAACAGTGGTTCCCTAAGGTTCTGGGTAAGAGCAAGAGATAACAAAATGGAGGTGATGAAAATGTTCTAAAGTTGGATTATGGTGGTAATTGTACAACTCTGTAAATTTACTGAAATCATTGAATTGTACACTTATAACATTTTTAAGGAATATTTTCAGAGTTTTTACTTTAACAGAACCTTTATCTGGATGGGTAAAATCTGATTAAACTCTCATATTTGAATGTAGTCCAAAATCCAGCCACATACTGTTATGTGTGCGATGCAGAGACTATGTCTTACGTTACTTGGGGGAAGGTTGATTTTATTAAGCCTTACTGTTCAAGAATATCCTATAGTATTTGAATTAAAAAATAGAATTGGAGAAAGGGAGTTATTTAAGTTTAAATGGGGACTATATTAAATTTTTTTCAATATATGTTTTCTTCTTTGCACAACTAAGTTTAAAAAACCAACAACCTTGTCCTCCAGGGAAGAAATACTACACTATTTCTTTGAGAAAAAAATGTTTAGGCACAGTACCCGTGATATCTAAGAGAATTTAGAAAGGGCCATGAAACACAGAAGAGAATTCTATCCTCTGAATACTAAAACACACACACACACACACACACACACACACACCCCAAAATCCTAAAATAAAACAAATAAGAGAACAAAGGAAAATAAGCATCATATTTGTAACTTCTGTCACATAAATTGAAAAACAAAATTTCTGACCATTCATTTCCATTAAGGATCCAACTTCTCTATCAGAAACAACTTTGACCTCAGGCAAGATTCCACTTGGTTTATTACAGTCCTCTTTCCCATTCACTAAAATCTATTCAAATTTCTCCCCTTTCTGACATATGTTTTGCAGTATGTTGATATTCACTTGGGAATAGCTGTTTTCCTAGATTCTAATGATGTCTAAGCCAGCAGCTGCAAGCTCACTGAGAATACAGCAAATGTGTGTGCACAGTACAAAATTCTTCCAATTAGGACTGCTGCTTAATTGGCAAGTTTGATGTCACATAGCATGACCACTGCATTATATTTAAATCTGAATTCCATGGAAATGTAGATATTTAAGAGCTTATTAGAGTATTTGATGGGAGATGAAAGAAAAAAATAGTTCATATGTTTGACGGAAACAAATATGACTCGATTTTAACATTATTATTTTCTTAAACTACTTGAGCAGTGTAGCAAACTGGTTAAGGGTGTCAGCTCTGGAGTTAGAAATGGATAAGAATTCTAGCTATTCATCTTGGCAAGTCATGTGATCTTAGACAAGGTTCTTAACCCATCTGAGCTTTAGTTTTTCTATAGGTAAACTAGAGATAATGAAAGCATATAACCCTTGGGTTGTTTAAAGTTTAAATGAAATGATAAATATCAATCACTAAGCATAGCAACTATTAGATAGGAAGTTCTCAATGAATTATAGCTACTATAATTATCCAGTCAAGGACAAGGAAAATATTCCAGGTTTTTTTAAATTCAATGCTATACATTACAGACTCAATAAATACTATTAAGTTTCATTTTTTTTCTCTTTTAAAATTTATTTCAGTTGATTTTAATGCCAGCTTGGAATAAAATATGTATTTTTGAACTTATGTGCACATACTTTTGTGTCTGGCTTCAGAATCCCTTTATTCCCTCTATAGATATAACTTGCAGTCTTTCTCTTCGTCCTTTCATACTGACTCCTCTTTGAGCCTTTGTGGATGTGATGGTGCTGATGGTGGTCAGGGTTTTTAGAAGCAGGAACATCCACAACATTTCCTCATACAGTGGACGAATCATCAGTTTTTCTCATTAGTTATGATGAAGGACCATCTGCTGCCACAAAACTGTCATGGTCTGATTTTACTTTACTAGTCTAATCAAGCTCTCAGTGCCTACATTGATGCTCCTTCCCTGACTAGGAGTTTATATGATTAGCTAATACACAGACAACAGTCAGACTTGATGGCAATTACTAGTCATCCCCTGACAGGATCATATTTCTCATCCAGCTGTTCAGACTTGGTGACAATGTTACCCCTTGAAATTTCTAGTGACCTTTGTTCCAATATGTACAATCTTAGCTGTCCTTAATATCTGTCTCTGAACTCTACAAGTACAAATCCTCAACGATCAACCCCACACCAACATCACTACACACACTGTTACCATCCTCACTATGGCAAAAGAATAAATAAACAAATTGAAATGGCTTAAAATGAAGGTCCTCATTTGCTTAGCCATAAAGAGGATGAAAATCCACATTATTTGCTAATATAGAGCCCATGTAAGCCAAACAGCAAGACCAAACCCCACAGGTTAATAAAAAACTTGGCAGAATTTTCCAGAAGTGTTGCCTGTTATGTCTTATGATCCCAGGACCATTCCCATTATCAAAATTGTTGTGACTCCAAAGAAATCAGGAAGACTGAGAAGCCATCTTCCATGTCTATCAGAGGAGGGAATAGTCCACTTGCTGCCTCATTCAAATATTAAGAAGAATAGATAATCATCCAAGATCTTTTTTTTATATATAAATGTTTATTTGTCCCATATCGGCTAAAACTGTAGAGAGATCTAAATAAGGATTAAAACTCTATCTTAATAAAGAGAAAAGAGCTAATAAATTGATCTCAAGCAGAGGGTGGGTATTGCCAAATAGAAAGTCTGTGTGAGGAATTACTGCACTCCCATTTTCTGTCAACCAGAGTGTTTCTCAAGACTCCACTTACCTTCAAGAATTTAACAATATTTATCTTCTCTATAAAACTCAGTGTCAGAGAAGAATAGAGGAAAATGTGAGTGGAAAATACGTATATTGGATTTAGATCCTAAAAGTACTGTGTGTATTGGCTATGGTTACAAGATTGATTTATAACTACAATGATGGATTAATAGTGGGTAGATAGGTAGGTAGAGAGAGAGATAATTATTGCTGGAATAATTGAAATGTTTTTCTTTGCTGTAATTTTTAAATGAATTATTTTTAAAAATTTCCAAATCATACATTTGCATGTTGGTGCATTTACCATTATTTTACCAAGTGATAAATGACACTCTTCATGAACAAGTTTGAAAAACATTTTTAACTTAGTCTACAGTGACCCGGAATCTTCAGACCTTCCTGCAACATTCCTACAACTGTCACCAGATAACATTATAAATAAAGTATGCAAAATGTAATCCTTTAAAATGTACCCTGGAATATCATGTGATACTCTAACATGGTTCTGAGTTTATTACTTGTGATAATTGGCCTTTTGAGATCTGAGGGTTACTCTTAATGAAATTTTAATGATTTATATTATTTCTTAACTTCATCATATATAGTCTTACTTCACATGGTGTATAGATGCAATTAGCTTTACTTTTTGCACAAAACTAGTTAAGACTTTTCCCCAAAGAAAATTCTTCCTTTTGAGAAGTTAACATTGTAGAACTTCTAGAGTTCACACTATTGGTTACCCTCTACACTTCCGTGTTTTCCCTTCTGCTTTCTAAAATCACCCAGATTTTATTCAACTATCCACCCTTTTCTCCACATGAATAAGGAAAAAAAAAAGAACCCATTTAAAATATCAGACAGGGCTTCCCTGGTGGCACAGTGGTTGAGGGTCCACCTGCCGATGCAGGGGACATGGGTTCGTGCCCCAGTCCAGGAAAATCCCACATGCAACGGAGCGGCTGGGCCCGTAGGCCATGGCTGCTGAGCCTGCGCGTCCGGGAGCCTGTGCTCCACAACGGGAGAGGCCACAGCAGTGAGGGGCCCGCGTACCGCAAAAAAAAAAAAACAATAAAATAAAACAAAATAAAATAAAATATCAGACAGTGGGTTTTGATGAGCCCAAGATAATCATGGTAATCTCACTGTGCTTTGCCACAATTGATTAACTGATTTAGGCTTGAATTGATTCTGATGGAGACATAAAGACAAATCTATTAAGGGATGGTAAAAAGGAGTCCCTCCTTCTTAATAAAGAGATAAAGTAAGAGACAACCCTTCTTTGTACTTCGGCTATTATGCTTTTTATATGTGATACCTGCAACTGCTGAGATTAGTTAAGGGTAAACCCATCTAATAGAGGATAGATCTCTGACGTGCTGGACCTGGGGCCTATATATCCTCCTATATGAGATAACAAATTCCTACATTAATTAAACCAGTTTCAGATGGGCTTTTATTATAATTTAAAAATCCAATTCTTTGACCTTTAAAATTCAGTGGAAAGGCTACTCAAATTGCAAACACTCAAGAAATTACACTTAGGTTAGCTGCAGCAGAAAACAAATTGGATGATGGAAGTGAACATTAGCTGTAATTAGGAACTCAAAGCACATTTGGCAAATTCAGTAAAGCTACCATTTGTAAGTGTTTCTGTCACTTTGATTTCAAGTTAAAAGTTAAAAAGCTACAGGAATACCTATATTGTGGTATGTTGATGATACATTATTTATATTCATTAATAAAGATTGATTTAAGTGCAACTCTCATTCAATAAAATATCAAAAATTAAATGACTGGATTCAGCATTCAGATAGAATTTATAAGTTTTTAGCACTCAGAACTTATCATCTAGTTGGAAAATATATGAGCCATTCATTTAACACAACAGCAAACAAAATGCCATCAGATTATAATTACTCAAAAATGTGTCAAAGACTATAAAAGCTATGGGAGTACAGGGTTGTCAATAAAAGATGCAGAAGTCTCTGAAAATGCCATGTAAGGGGTAGATATTAGACACTGGAAAGTGAAACACTCACTATAATTTGTAATACATGATATGAAGTGTAAAAATCAGAACACTGTTACAGAAACTATCCCATGGTACAGGAGTGCTTCTTGTCAGTTTCTATAAATAAAATCAATATACTCGCAGTCATATAGCCCGGGAATCACTTCTCTCTTTACTTGGTTTACTACAGTCAGTTTACTGAGTTGTTTCAATTCTTCCTGCATGGTGTTTTTCATTCTTCCTCTTTGTTTCCACCACAGAAAATTTTCCCACTACTGAAAGCTTCCTAAATAGGATTGATGTTTTCACTCTGTATGGTTTTCTGTCCTTCTTCTGGTCACCTTCAAATTAATATTTCTAAAATACTGATGTCAGCTTTTTTACTTCTCCTCAAAACCTCTTATGAATCCTTGTTGCCTGCAGGAAATGATATAGAGATGAAAATTATTATCCCTTCTATTAACTTCTTTATAGTCTGGTAGGAAATTACAGAAAAACACAAACATAAGTACAGCAAATTATTAAAGAATTTCTGATAGAAGCTTGCTCCTAGTAGAAAATATCTTTGTGATTGACCAAATTAAAGTCTTTATCCAGGCAAAACTATTCATTAACCCTCTCTAGCCAAATAACTTTGCACTTCTTCATCAATACATTTTTCCATAAAACATTTATCTTCTCTGGAAAATTCACTCTACCTAATTTATTCACTAATCCTTAACAATTCTTCAATGCTTATTTACAATTTAGCTTTCTCCTCATTTTGAAGCCTCTTATTCTTAATATGGATTCAGCAAGCCTCTTTCTAGTCATCCCCTGTGCTAGAGAGCATTGCACTTTAGAGAACAGCTTGTTCTATTTATAAACAGTTTGAATTATCAACACAAACTTGTTTAATGGAACCAAAATTTACTTTTTTCTGTCAGTTTTAGTGGACTATTACAATGTAGCATTAAATAAAATAATTTTTCTTTTTTATAACAACCATTTAAATATATGAAAATATCATTTTGACAGCCCTATATTTTGTCTTTTCTAGGCCAGCTATCGATAACAGATTTGTTTCTCAAATGATGTTCTTTCTAGACTCTTCACTATTTGATCATTTTTACTTCAGGAATTAATTATGGAATTGTTCACATATCTCCTAAAATAAAAATAGTGCCCAGGATATCTGCTTTTGACTATGACAGATGAGCTTATAATACCACAACTGTTCCAAACATGAAAAGTAGGAAAACTCAGCAAAGTAGTTTGTATGCCACTTATTTTAAGAATTCTGTTTCCTAAGAGGGCAAAGGACTTAAGGGAAAAGATCAAAGACAGAAAGAAAATATAAAGAGATGAACCAAAACTTTCAAGTGTTACTTCCCATCAAGGAAATTGTCACTATTGAGTTTTAGCTGAGAAGCCAAAAGCTGAGAAAAGAAAAGGCTTCCTGCAGCAACATGGACCTAGAGATTATCATAATAAGTGAAGTCAGACAGAGAAAGATAAATATCATATGATATCACTTATATGTGGAATCTAAAAAATGATACAAATGAACTTATTTACAAAATAAGAAATAGACTCACAGACATAGAAAACAAACTTATGGTTACCAAAAGGGATAGCAGGGAGTGGGAGGGAGATAAATAAGGAGTTTGGGATTAATATATACATACTACTATATATATAATAGGTAAAAAACAAGGACGTACTGTATAGTGCAGGGAATTATACTCAATATTTTGTACTAACCTATAATGAAAAAGAATCTGAAAAAGAATATATATATATATATACATATACACATATATGTAAAGAAAAAAAAAAAAGCTTTCTAAGAAACTGAACCTGTGCAGAGCACTAAGCAGTCACATGGGGCTGCTGAGAGAAATTGGAGTTCAGAGCTAGCCAAAGAGGAGATGTCCTGGTAAAATGCCAACCTCTCAGTTGAGACCTCTGAAGGTCCACAAACAATAGTAAGAACAAAGTTCAAATAGAATGACTTTCAAATAATCTGAAGTGAATAGTTTCAATCTAAGCATATATTATAGTGATGTGCCTCTTCTTTAAATGACTTTCAAGAAGAAAAAATAAAACTTTTAAAAATCATCTTTAAATAAAAATAGTGATACCAAGACTAAAATAATAGTAAACTAACTCTACATGTTTTCATACCAAATGACTGGCATTTAATAAAAATTCACCAAGTCCAGCAGAAAAAAAATGATGAAAAACTAAGAGAAAAAAAATGAAATAGAAACATGAGATTAGAGATATTTCTGTATCCAGAAGCAGACTTTAAAATAATTTTGATCAATTTGTTCCTGAAAAAGAATTACACTGTGAAGAATTTAGGCAAAGTGAAATCTTTAAAAAACAGACTGAACAGAAACACTGAAATTAAATATATAATACCATTTAAAATCACTCAAAAGCTTAAAATATTGTATAAAATATGTACAGTACTTGTATGCTGATAAGCTCTAAATGCTGATGAAAGAAATCAAAGAAAATCTGAATAAATGGAGAGACATACTATGTTCATGGATTGAAAGGCTCAATATGGAAAAGATGTCTGTTCTCCACCCAAATTTTATACACTTAATGTAATTCCTATCAAAATCCCAGCACATTTTTGTAGATATAGACAAGTATTATTCTAAAATTTATATTGAAAGGCAAAGGAACCAGAATAACTAAAATAATTTTGAAAAAGAAAAGGAAGAATCAGTCTACCTAATTTTAAATCAATATGGAAAAAATTGGGAGAAAATATGTGGGCTCTAGGGCTAGACAAACAGTCCTTAGACTTGGCATCAAAAGTATGGTCCATAAAAGGAAAAAAAAAGATAAATTGGACTTCATCAAAATTAAAAACTATTACTCTGCAAAATACCCTGTGAGAGTATGAAAAGACAAGCAACAAACTGAGAAAAAAATATTTGCAAAATACATATCCAAGAAAGTACCAATTTCTATACAATAAAAGAATTCTCAAGCTCAACAGTTTAAAAAATATCCAATTAGAAATTAGGCAAAAGACATAAAAAGACATTTCCTTGAAGAGGATATACTGATGGCAAGTAAACACATGAAATGATGTTCAACATCAGCAGCCATAAGAGAAATGCAAATTAAAACCACAATAAGGCCCTACTGTATAGCACAGGGAAGTCTACTTAATATTCTGTAATAACCTATATGGGAAAAGAAGAAAAGGAATGGGTATATGTATATGTATAAATGAATCACTTTGCTGTACACCTCAAACTAACACAATATTGTAAATCAACCATACTCCAATATAAAATAAAAAATTCAAAAAGAGTAAACAACTCTTTTTTCTATGAATTTATATACATAAATATATTTTATATAAATGAGAATAATTTTCAATTAAAAAAGACAACAACAAGTAAGGTGTCACTACACAACTATCAGAATGGCTAAAATAGAGGCAACACCAAATGCTGGAGAAGATATAAAGATAATGGATCACTCATACATTTCAGTAAGAACGTAAAATGGTACAGTCATTCTGGAAAACAATTTGGCAGTTTCCCAAAGGTTACATACTATATTATTCCATTGGTTAACACTCCTGAGATTAGAAAATTATAGAAATGGAGGTTAGATTAATGGTTGCCATGGGTGAAGGAGAGGATTGAGGTGGGAGAGAAATGGATATGGCTACAAAAGAACAACATGAAAGATTCTTGTGTTGATGGAAATACTCTGTATCTTGATTGTATCAGTGTCAATATTGTGGCTGTGATATTATACTATTGTTTTACAAGATATTACCATTGGGGGAAACTGGGTAAATGGTACACTGAACCTCTCCATACTGCCTTTTACAACTGCATATGAATCTATGACTGTTTCAAAATAAAATGTTTAAAAAGATATACTAATATCAATATAAGTGTAATTTAAAGCATAAAGCATTATTTGAGATAAATAGGGTTACAAGCGAAAATACAGCATTTCTAATGGTGCATGATTCTGTTAAGTTAGTCTCAAAATACACAAAGCAAAAACTTCAGTCCTAAAAGGAGAAATAACTAACTCACTCACAATAATCATTGGAGATTTTAACATGCAGTTCTCAATAACTGATAGATCAAGTAGACAATCATGCAGAATACTACATGATTAAATAATATAATGTAATTGACATAGAACACTACATAAATGAACTACAGAAACATATTTTCTCAAAAGCATGTGAAACGTTTATGAAAAACTATATTATGCTGCCATAAAAATGTCTCAATAAATGTTATAAAATTACATAGAATGTGTACTCTGACCATAAAAGAATTATTTTAGAAATCAATAACATAAATTGAAAATCTCTAAAAAATATAACCAATAACTTATAAATATCTCATGAATCAAATAAGAAATCACAATAAAACATAGTAAATATTTTGGATTGATTGATGTAAATGGCAATATTGCCCACAAGGGTAATATTTAAATATTTGATATAATTTTTATATAGCAGCTATATATGTAATATATTTTAAATATAAATATTTTAAAATATTAACAACTATAGCACTAAAAACATCAAATATCTTAGAAGAAATATAACAAAAGAAAACCCAACAAACAGTAAAATATAACACATTAAAAAAAAAATCAGTGAACTGCTTCCAGTCTATCAAGTTTATTGATTGGAACAAACAATATAAAAATATTCTCCCTTGGGCTTCCCTGGTGGCGCAGTGGTTGAGAGTCCGCCTGCCGATGCAGGGGACACGGGTTCGTGCCCCGGTCCGGGAAGGTCCCACATGCCGCGGAGCAGCTGGGCCCGTGAGCTATGGCCGCTGAGCCTGCGCGTCCGGAGCCTGTGCTCCACAACGGGAGAGGCCACAACAGTGACAGGCCCGCGTACCGCAAAAAAAAAAAAAAAAAAAATTCTCCCAAATTTATATCAATTCAGTGCAGTTACAATAAGAATCCTAGACAACTTGGGTGTATGGCATGTCTGAAAATTGACAATTTTAAAATTTATTTGGAAAAAAGAGAGTAGGCAAGATAGCAGAGTAGGAAGAGCCTGAGCTCACCACATTCCACAAGCACATCAATATTACAGCTATTTACAGAGCAACTATCAATAAGAACAACCTGAATACTAGCAAAAAAAAAGTCTTCTAAACTAAAGATATAAAGAAGGAACCACAATCAGACGTCTAGGAAGGACAGAGGCATGGTATAGTCAAAATGAGTCAAAGCTCTAAGTGAGAAACCCTCAAATGGGAGGATAATTACAATTACAGAGGTTCTCCCCAAAGAGCAAAGTGTTTAAGCCCCACATTCCTTGGCCTGGGGCTCCTGCAGCAGAAAAACAAACCCCTACAAAGTTTAGCTTTGAAGGCTAATGGGGATTACTTTCAATAGAGCCAGAGGGCTGTAGAAAATAGAGACTTTACTCTTAAGAGTGTACACAAAATCTCACTGTCAGACCCAGGGAAGAAGCAGTAATTTAAAAGTAGCCTGAGTCAGACCTGCTTGCTGATCTTGGAGTGCCTACCAGAGAGGCAGGAGATAACTGGGACTCACCCTGTGCACACAGATGCTGACAGTAGCCTCCTGGGGGAGTTCATCCTATTGTGAGGACACTGATACTAGCAAGCAGCATTTTGGAATGCTCTCTCTAGCTTATAAGCTCTGGTGTCAGCCCCACCCACCATCCAGTTACCACCAGTCCTTGGACATACCAGGCCAGGCAGTTAGCTGGGCAGGGACACAGTCTGACCCAATAGCAGGCAGGCTGCAATAGGAACCCCAGAGACCCCAAACACCACAGGAACATGCTCCATTCACCAGAAAACAGACACTAAATCTCGGAGTTCCAGGGACCTTGCAGCCAGAGGCCCTAGGACCCAACCCCATCAACCAAAGGGTTGGCACTAATGCTAGGACACACTGGGTTCCAGCCTAACTCATCAGGGTGCTGACACCAGCTCCAGGAAACTCCAAATACCACAGTTACATACCCCAGGACCCTGCTTCACCCACCAGTGGGTGGACCAGCTCAAGGAGCCCATGGGATGCAGCCCTTCCTACCAGTGAGCCAATATCAACTCTCAGACTCCCAGGGCCCTGCAAACAAAGACCCTTGGCCTGGCTCCTCCCACTAATGGGCATACAGAAGTTCTGAGATACCCAGGGCAGACAGATAAAGACCCCAGGACTTGGCTCCAGAAAGCAGTGGGAAGGTACCAGACCCAGGATCCCCTGGGCCCTACTCTGCACATGAGCAGGCCAATATCAGCTCTGGGACCATTGAACCCCTCAGCCAGCTGCCCCAGGAGCAGGTCCAAACCATCAGTGAGCAGAAACCAACTCTGAGACTTCCAGCCATGTCAGGTACCAGCCTCGCCTACCAGCAGGCTGTCACCAGCCCTTCATTAGGACCTAACATGTCATGGTTCTGCCCATAAGCAGGCAAACACTAACTCTGGGAACTCCAGCAACACAGCCAGCCATGCCAGGACTCAGCTCAGCTGACCAGTGGGCCAACAGTAGCCCTGTGAACTCACAGAGCCCCACAACTGACTGCTTCATGATCCAACCCTGTGCACCAGCAGGACTGCACCACCCAGCACCCCCTGAGCTGTGCAGCCAGGCTTGTCAGGACCTGTGCCTTTCCACCAGCTTCCAGCAGCCTCTGCACTAGAAACGGCCTAGCAACCAACCAGACTGGGGGACAGCCATGCTTACCAAAACAGCCATAGCAGTCAGCCTACCAATGTAGAAGGGACCATGCACTCCACAGAGACAGAACTCTAGAGCATACAGCTCTGGTGAGGAGAGGGGGTGCAATGCTGGGCCCCATGGGACATCTCACACATACTGCCACTTCTCCAAGATCAAGAAATGTAACCAAGCTACCAAATACATAGAAATAAAAACAGAATTAGGCAAAATGAGGTGACAGGAATATGTTCCCAATGAAGGAACAATATAAAACCCAAGAAGAAGTAAATGAAGTGGAGATCAGTGATCTATACAATACAGAGTTCAAGATTGTAAAGATGCTCATAAAAGAACTCAGGAGAAGAATGGCTGAACAGAGTTTTAATAAAGAGTTAGAAAATATAAAGAAGAACTAAACAGAGCTAAAGATAAAATAAATGAAATTAAAAATATACTATAAGGAATCAATAGATTAGATGATGCAGAGGAAAGGATTCATTCAAAAACTGGAAGACAGGGTAGTAGAAAATACTGAAGCTGAACTAAAAAAGGGAAAAAGATTTTAAAAGTGAGAGCAGCTTAAGAGACCTCTGAGACAACATGAATTGTATGAATGTTCACATTATAGGAATCCCAAAGGAAGAGGAGAGAGAAAGGGACAGAGAACATATTTGAAGACAAAGTAGCTGAAAACTGCCCTAACCTTGGAAAAGAAACAGACGTCTAAGTCCAGGAAGCATAAAGAGTACTAATCAAGTTGGACCCAAAGAGTACCACACAAAGGCACATTGTAATGAACATGGCAAAAATTAAAGATAGAGAGAGGTTATTTAAAACAACAAGGGAAAAGCAACAAGGTGCCTACAAGGAAATTCCCATAAGATTCACAGCTGACTTTCCAGTAGAAATTCTGCATACCAGAAAGGAGTGGCATGATATTTTTAAAGTGATAAAAGAAAAAAACTGACAACCAAGAATACTCTAACTGACCATGCTACCATTCATTTTTGAAGGAGAGATCAAGTTTTATGGAAAAGAAAAGCTAAAAGAATTACAGCTTCACAAGAAATGTAGGGACTTCTCTAAGTGGAAAAGAAAAGGCTGCAACAGGAAATATAAAAATTATGAAAGGAAAAATCTCATTTGTAAAGGCAAATATATAGCAATGGTAGTAGATCAACCACTTATAAAGTTAGAAAGATGTTAAAAGGCAAAAGAATTAAAATCATCTATATCCATAATTAGTAGTTAAGTAATACACAAAACAAAATGATGTAAAATATCATGCCTAAAACATTAAATGTGTGGGGGAGTAAATATGCAGGATTGTTAAAATGCATTCAAACTTAAAAGATCAGCAACTTAAAATAAACATATATATCTATCTGTATATAGGTAGATAGATAGAGAAATAGAGTTATATATACACTTCATAGTAACCACAAACCAAAAATCTATAATTGATACACACACAAAAAAGAAAAAGGAATCCAAACATAACACTAAATATAGTCATCAAATCACAAGGAAAAAGAGCAAGAGAAGAAAGGAAAAAATAGAACCATAACAACAACCATAAAACTATTAACAAAATGACAATAAGTACATAATCAATACTTACTTTAACTACAAATGAATAATGTTTAAATCAAAACACATAGACTGGCTGAATAGATACAAAGCAAGAACCATACATATGCTGCCTAAAGAGACCCACTGCAGATATAAACACACAGACTGAAAATGAAGGGGTGTAAAAAGGTATCCAATGCAAATAGAAATTAAAAGAAAGCTGGGGTGGCAGTACTTATATCAGACAAAATAGACTTTATAACCAAGAGTGTAACAAGATAGAAAGAGCAATACATAATGATAAAAGGATCAATTCAACAAGATATACCAATTGTAAATATATATGCATCCAACAGAGTAACACCTAGATACAAAAAGGAAATATTAAAAGACTTAAAGGGAGAAATGGACAGTACCACAGTAACAGTAGGGGGCTTTAACACCCCACTTGCATCAATGGACAGACCACCCAGGTAGAAAATCAATGAGAAAACACTGTCCTTAACAATTTATTAAACCAAATGAACTTAGTAAATCTTTATAGAACATTTCATCCAAAAGCAACAAAACACACATTCTTTTCAAGTGCATATGTAATGTCCTCCAGGACAGATCACACGTTAGACCAAAAACCATACCTTAGTAAATTTAAGAAGATTGAAATTACATAAAGCACCTTTCCAGACACAATGCTATGAGAATAGGAATCAACAAAGAAAAATCTGAAAAACAAAACAAAACCCACAAACACATGAGGGCTAAACAATATGCTACTAAACAACAAATGGATCACTGAAGAAATCAAAGTGGAAATCAAAAAATACCTGGAGACACTTGGAAACAAAAACACAAGTTCCAAAATCTATGGGATACAGTAAAAGCACTTCTAAAAGAGAAGTTTATAGCAACAAGAAAAGTCTAAAATAAACAACCTAACCTTATGCTTAAAGGAAATACAAAAAGAAGAATGACAAAACCCAAAGTTAGTAGAAGGAAAGAAAATAAAGATCAGAACATAAATAAATAAAATATAAACTAAAAAAATAATAAATGAAACTAAGAACTGGTTCTTTGAAAAGATAAATAAAACCGATAAACCTTTACTCAGAGTCAACAAGAAAAAAAAGGAGGGTCCAAAATAATAAAATCAGATATAAAAGAGAAGTCAAAATTTAATCCACAGAAATACAAAGGATCATTTGAGATTACTATCAATAATTATACACCAAAAAAGGGACAATTTAGAAGAAATGGACAAATTCCTAGAAATGTACAATCTGTCATTACTGAATTAGGATGAAAGAGAAAATATCAACAGATGAATTGACAGTAATAAAACTGAATCAGTAATTTAAGAACTCCCAACAAGCAAAAGTCCAAGATCAGACAGCTTTACAGGTGAATTCTACCAATCATTAAAGAAAGGTTAAAGTCTACTCATCTCAAAATATTCAAAATAACCCCAAAAAATTACAGAAGACTGAATGTTTCCAAACTCATTCTACAAGGCTAGTATCACTCTTATACCAAAACCAGACATAAAAAAAGAAAATTACAAGCCAGTATCACTGATGAATATAGATGAAAAATCCTCAACAAAATATTAGCAAACTGAATTCAACAATACATTAGAAGGATAATACACCATGATAAAATGAGATTTATCCCAGGGATGCAAAAATGGTTTAATATTTGCAAATAAATCAATGTGATACACCAGATTGACAAATCTAAAAATAAAAATCATATGATCATCTCAATAGATCCAAAAAAATCACTTGACAAAACTCAACTCCTGTTTATGATAAAAATTCTCAACACAGTGGATATAGAGGGAAAATACCTCTGCATAACAAAGGCCATATATTGACAAGCCCACAGCTAACATTAAATTCAACAGTGAAAAGCTGAAATCATTTCCTCTAAGATCAGGAACAAGGTAAGGCTGCCACTCCAGCCACTTTTATATAACATAGTATTGGAAGTCTTAGCCCCTGCAATCTGACAAGAAAAAGAAATTTAAAAATCTAAATTGGAAAGGAAAAACAATGGTCACTGTTTGCAGGTGACATGATATTATACACAGAAAATCCCAAAGATATCACCAAAACACTCCTAGAAACTACCAATTAATTTGAAGAATACAAAATTAATATACAGAAGTCCATTGTATTTCTATACACTAAACACCAAATACCAGAAAGAAAAATTAAGAAAAAAACCCCATTTACATTCATATCAAAAAGAATAAAATACATGAGAATAAATGTAACTAAGGAGGTAAAAGACCTGTATTCAGAAAACTATAAGACACCTATCAAAGAAATTGAAAATAATACAAACAGATGGAAAGAAATATCATGCTTATGGATTGGAAGAATTAATATTGTTAAAATGGCCATACTACCCAAGGCAATCTACAGATTCAGTGCAATCCTACAAAAATACCAATGGTGTTTTTCAGAGAATTAGAACTAATAATCCTAAAATTTGTGTGGAAACACAAAATTTCATGACATGAATAGTCAAGTCAATCTTGAAAAAGAACAACAACAACAAAAAAACTGGAAGTATCAAGCTCCCTGATTTCACACTTTACTACAAATCTGATATAAACAAAACAGTATGGTAATTTGGCATAGAGGCAAACTACCTCAGCATAACAAAGGCCATATATAACAAACCCATGGCTAACAACATACTCAACAGTGAAAAGCTGAAAGCATTTCCTCTAAGATCAGGAATAAGACATGGATGTCCACTCTCACTACTTTTACTCAACATAGTTTTGGAAGTCCTAGCCTTGGCAATCAGAGAAGAAAAAGAAATAAAAGGAATGAAAATTGGAAAAGAAGAAGTAAAACTGTCACTGTTGCAGATGACATGCTATATATAGAAATTCCTAAAGACACTACCAGAAAAATACTAGACCTCATCAATGAATTTGGTAAAGTTGCATGATACAAAATTAATACACAGAAATCTGTAGCATTTCTATACACTAACAATGAAAGATCACAAAGAGAAATTAACAATCTCATTTAACATTTCACCAAAACAATAAAATATATAGGAATAAACCTACCTAAGGAGGTAAAAGAACTACACTCCAAAAAGTATAAGACGCTAATGAAAGAAGTCAAAGATGACACAAACAAATGGAAAGATATATTGTGTTCTTGAATTGAAGAATCAGTAGTCAAAATGACTATACTACCCAAGGCAATGTACAGATTCAATGAAATTCCTATCAAGTTAACTATGGCATTTTTCAGAGAACTAGAGCAAAAAAAATTTTAATTTGTATGGAAACTCAAAACACTCCAAATAGCCAAAGCAATCTTGAGAAAGAAAAATGGAATTGTAGGAATCAGTCTTCCTGACTTCAGACTATACTACAAAGCTACAATAGTCAAAACTGGCACAAAAATAGACTTAGAGATCAGAGGAACAGGATAGAAAGCCCAGAAGTAAAGCCAGGCACATATGATCAATTAATCTATGACAAAGGAAGCAAGAATATTTAATGGAGAAAAGACAGTCTCTTCAATCAGTGGTGTTGGGAAAACTGGACAGCTACATGTAAAAGAATGAAACTGGAACATTCTCTAATGCCATATACAAAAATAAACTCAAAATGGATTAAATGAATTAAAGACCTAATTTTAAGACCAGATACTATAAAACTCCTAGAGGAAAATATAGGCAGAACAATTTTTGACATAAATTGCAACTATATCTTTTTGGATCCAACTCCTAGAATATGGAAATAAAAACAAAAAAAAAACCAAATGGGACCTAATTTAACTTAAAATCTTTTGCACAGGAAAGAAAGCCATAAACAAAATAAAAAGACAACCTACAGAATGGGGAAAAATGTTTGCCAATTATGTGACTGACAAGGGATTAATCTCCAAAATATGCAATACAAACAGCTCATACAGTTTATTATCGAAAAGACAAACAACCCAATCAAAAAATGGGCAGAAGATCTAAAAAGACATTTATCCAAAAAAGACTTACAGTTGACCTGAAATCCCTTGAAATGATGCTCAACATCACAAATTATTAGAGAAATGCAAATCAAAACTTCAATGAGATATCACCTCACACTGGTCAGAATGACCATCATCAAAAAGTCTACAAACAAGAAGTGCTGGAGTGATTGTGGAGGAAAGGGAACTCTCCTACACTGTTGGTGGGAATGTAAATTTGTGCAGCCACTATGGAAAACAGTATGGAGATTCCTCAGAAAACTACAAATAGAATTACCATATGATCCAGCAATCCCACTCCTGGGCATATATCTGGAGAGAACCATACTTCCAAAAGATACACGCTCCCCAATGTTCATAGCAGCACTATTTACATTAGCCAAGACATGGAAGCAACCTAAATGTCCATCAACAGATGAATGGGTAAAGAAGATGTGATTATATATATATATATATATATATATATGTATATGTATACATATATATCACATCTTTTTAATATATATATATACTGGAATATTACTCAGCCATAAACAAGAATGAAACAAAACCATTTACAGCAGCATGGATGGACCTAGAATATCATATGGTATTCAAGTATCATATGATATCATTTATATATGGAATCTAAATAAATAATATTAATACAAATACAAATGAACTTATTTACAAAACATAAATAAACTCACAGACATAGAAAATAAACTTATGGTTACCAAAGGGGAGGGGGGAGGGATAAATTAGGAGTTGAGATTAAAATATACACACTACTATATATAAAATATGTAGTATGTGTAATAGATAACCAATAAGGACCTACTGTATAGAACAGAGAACTATACAAAATATCTTGTAATAACCTATAATGGAAAAGAATGTAAAAAATATATATATACATATATGTATAACTGAATCACTTTGCTGTACTCTTGTAACTAATGCAACTTTTTAAATCAATTATATTTCAAAAAAATTTTAAATGCAGTATGGTAATGACCCAAAAATAGACACATAGATCAATAGAACAGAATAGAGTGCCCAGAAATGAACCTTCACTTACATGGTTATTTAATCTATTATAAAAGCAATAACAATAGACAATATGGAAAAGACAGTCTCTTCAATAAATTGTGTTGTGAAACTGAACAACTACACATAAAAGAATTAAATAGGACTAGTTTCTCATATACAAAAATAAACTCAAAATGGATTAAAGACTTAAATGTAAGAACTAAAACCATACAATTTCTAGAAGAAAACATAGGCAGTACCTTCTCTGAAATGCCTTAGCAATATTTTTTTGAATATCTCTCTTCATGCAATGGAAACAAAAGAGAAAATCAACAAATAGGATTACATCAAAGTAAAAAGATTTTGACATGATGGATCTTCACTAAACTTCTACTGTAATCATTTCATGATGTAAGTCAAATCATTATGCTGCACACCTTAAACTTCTACAGTGCCGTTAGTCAATTATATCTAAATAAACTGGAAGAAAAATAAAATAAATTTTATTTGGAAAATGTAAGGTCCAAGAATAGCCAAAAAGTTCTTTAAGAAGAAAAAAATGGAGGACAATACTGAATAGCAACAATCATAAAACTACAATAATTAAAATAGCATGGTATTAGAACAAGGCTAGACAAATAGAGTAGAATCTAGAAACCCTAATAAGGATATATACATATAGATATCATATATGACAAAGATATGACTCTTGAGCAGTAGTTGAAGGTCAATCTTTTTTTAAAAAATTTATTTCATATAGGAGTATAGTTGATTAGGTTTGGGTGTACAGCAAAGTGATTCAGTTATATATATACACATATTTATTCTTTTTCATATTCCTTTCCCATTTAGGTTATTACAGAATACTGAGCAGAGTTCCCTGTGCTATACATTAGGTCCTTGTTGGTTATGTATTTTAAATATAGCAGTGTGTACATGTCAATCCCCATTGTTCTGGGTTAATTTGCTATCCATGTTGAACAAATATTTTCCAATATTTCACACTACAAAGGATACTCAGTCTAGGTGGATTGCAGATCCAAATGATAATGGTAAATAAGCCAATCTTTTAGAAGATAATTGTTTTTAAAAAACTCAACTTTTCAAGGTAGGCACATATTTCTTAAGCACTAATCATAAAGGAAAAGTTTGATAACTTGGGCAACATTAATACTAAGAACTTTCAAGACAAAGTATCAATAAAAATAAAAATGAAGGTCACAGATTGAGTAAAGACATTTGCTATATATATAACTAGGAACCCTTATCCAGGATATAAATTTTAAAACTCATCCAAGTTAACTTTTTTAAAACAACAAAACGAAAAATATGAAAAAAAGACTAAACACTTCAGGAAAGAAAATTTCCATACAGTCAATGAACAGGGAACCCACTTTTCCTAAAATAGTCCTGGTCTACATCTACTGGCATTAATTCCAATTAGTGACTATTTCATTCTCAAAAGTGTTCTGATTTGGATGATAAATTATAGGATCACTCTGATAGATTTTTCAAAAATACAATATTTCCCATCTCTTTACTCACATCTCATTGAAACATGACTTTGCCCTCCTCCTTTCAGTAGGAGCCATAGCCATATTAACCTATTTCTCCATCCATCCCTTTGAATTTATCTCGACTTGTGATTGGAGTTGACAATTAAAATGCAACAGAAGTCACTTCAGAGGAGTACCAGTGAAAAGTCTAAGCTAGCCCCTATGAGAAAGAAAGACCACATTAAGAGAGAGGCCCAGCTGACAGCACAAATGACCAGACAGTTCAGTGCTGCCATCTTAGATCCAGCCCCAGTTGATCTACAAGATGACTACAGCAACAGGACCAGCTCCAGGATGGAACAGCTGACTACTGGCTGCTGGCTACATAGTTCTGCTCAACTTGTGAAATTTCAGGCAGCTCCAACAATTTGCCATTTTTTTCTGTGTACGTTATATTTCAGTAAGAATTTATTTTTATAAATATAGTCCTGAAATTTAAATTCAAAGCTCTTATAAGATCTAATCATCCAACTGTAACTATTATGTTCATTATTTTGGACAAAGTCCTCATAAAATTCAGACTAAAATTTATTTGATTTTAAGCAGTCAGCCCATTGTTTCACTTTGAAGTCACCTTAAGGCATTTACATTTTACCTGAACACAATGACTTTTTTCCTTCTAATCCTATGTTGAGAAGTTTTTTTTTTTAGACCCAAGTGTAATATATCGCTGTTAATGCTCATTTGGTTACTTTTATTATGTAGGCATTACTTTAACCTCTTAAGGTACATTTAAATTTTTGTTCACAGTCAAAAATCAATCATCACTGTTTCCAATTGCTAATCCCCTGAGCATATTATTAGTTATACCTCTTACATTTGAGTAATCTGGAAACTTCATTAAAATACTGGATAAAGGGGGCTTCCCTGGTGGTGCAGTGGTTGAGAGTTCGCCTGCTGATGCAGGGGACACGGGTTCGCGCCCCGGTCTGGGAAGATCCCACATGCCACGGAGCGGCTGGGCCCATGAGCCATGGCCGCTGAGCCTGAGCGTCCAGAGCCTGTGCTCTGCAACGGGAGAGGCCACAACAGTGAGAGGCCCGCGTACTGCAAAAACAAACAAACAAACAAAAATACTGAATAAAATGTTAGGTGATCAATATATGTGAGTTTATTGATAAATATAAATATTTACAATGTTATGACTTGAGTTATATACATATATTGATAGGAAATGATTGGATATACAAATGCAAACATGAGAAAATTATCTTTCTCTTTGTATATTCCAATTGAGTGGCAATACAGTATAGAGATAAAGAAGTTTAGATTTAGAACCAGACTGAGGTGGTTTAAAATGCTACCTGTGCTATCTCCTCACCACAGGACATCAGGCAAGTTACTTAAACTTTTTGTGCCTAGGTTAGTTCATCTGTAAAAAGTAGAAAATAATGGTACCTACTTCAAACTGTTTTTGTGAACGTTAACTATTGAAATACATATAGATCATTCAGAGAAGCGTTCTGCAGTATGGCAGTTCTGCCTTTATACAGTAAATGCTCAATAAACACTAGATAGTAGTTTTTAACTTGGTGAACTTATTCAGAGGAAAAGCAAAGCTGCTGAAACAAAGGGACTCAATAATATAGTGGCTCAAAGAACATAAAATTGAATTCTCTTTTGTACAACTTTTCCAAGGTGAGTGGTCCAACCTGATCAGGATATTCAGGGACCCAAATTCTTTCCACCATGTTGCTTTACCACCTCTTAGGGCCTTATTTTTGTCTGTAAAGTTGAACAAGTCACAGACATGGCCATGCTCCAGCTGACTGGAGGACAACGGTGCATGGAGTCCTGCATGTTCAAGGCCTTAAAGCTCATAATTTCATATACTCTCCATTCACATTCCATGGTCAAAAAATGTAGTTAAATCACCACACCTAGCTCTAGAGGAGTCTAGTAAATGTAGTCTATTATTCTCTTTCTCTGGAAGAAGGGGAGAGTGAATCTGGATGGATTAAAGCAGCCTGGATCATACTTGTTATCTGCCATATAAGGTTGTTGCCCTTGAACGGTTACAATGGGTAGCATCGTACAAAACCATAAGAAAATGTCTCTATAAAAGAGTGTTTCCTAAATCATTAATATTAGTGAAGACTTCATATAGATGAAAGGAATGTAGCAGAGATGAAGCCCAAGGTCAAAAGCAAGACTTAACATGTCTCGTACCACATACCACATCAAGGAAAGAAATAGTGCTTTGGGAAGATCCATGTTTCTAGAGGTTATGCAATATTTCAATCAGGGAATGCTAATGTAAAATACAGTTTATGGTTACTTAAGGAAAGTAGGATGTGCATTTTCAGTAAATGAAGGTATGTGAAACGTAAATATTTTGTTAAAGGAGAAAGGGTGATTTTTTCCTTGGAACTGGTTATTTCTGAATAGTAAAAATAGGGACAAAATAATATAGCTACAGAAAGTTGCAAAATGTTTGCTGAAAAGGAAAATTGGGGAAAGAATTTTGTATGTGGTCAGGACTTTCTAAGTTTGGATTAAATTTAATTAGGTAAGTGGATTTTATCAAGAGCAGGAAAAATGGTACAGATGAAACTAATTCCAAGGCAGGAATACAGACGTAGATGTAAAGAACAGATGTGTGGACACAGAGGGGGAAGGGGAGGGTGGGATGAATTGGGAGATTAGGTTTGACATAAGTACATTACCATGTGTAAAATAGATAGCTAGTGGGAACCTTTGGTATAGCACAGGGAGCTCAGCTCGGTGCTTTGTGATGACCTAGCTGGGTGGGATGGGAAAGTGGGAGAGAGGTCCAAGAGGGAGGGGATATATGTATACATACACCTGATTCACTTCATTGTACAGCAGAAACTAACACAACATTGTAAAGCAATTATAATCCAAAAAAAAAAAATGAGTAGGCTGATGCAAAACTGGATTTGGTTTGTCTCTGTCATATGAGAACAAAGTTTTCCTAGAATGCTGCTTTTGATAACAGATCTTGTGAATTTCTGTGTGTTTAAGTGATCTGTATTTACTTTTGGGATCTTTTTTTCAACTTAGCTCAAGGAATAGTTATTGTTTCACAGCAATCTATGATCCTCGGTGTTTTAAAACTTTTTGAAATTTTTGACAGACTTCCCAAATATCATATTCTAATTAAAGTTCTTTTGACCTCCAGTTAACTTTGGGGTGCTTTAAAGGAACTTTGGAGCATCCCAAAGAGAGACCCTAAACTAACTGGATTCTTTTTATATGTTAAATTACATGTGATGTCTGCTGGTTTCTTCTGCCAGTGTCCCTTCTCCATTTTTCTCTCTTCTCTGCTCATTGTGCTCCCATGAGGAAAAACCTAAACCCAGACAATTACAGCAACAAACAGCTTTACTTTCTCTTCTAGCTTATGTGCTCTGGATAAAACCTTGCTTTTTAAAGGGCACAAGGTTTCTATAGAAATTTAAAATTTACTGTAAAATACAGAACCTATTTCTAATACATGTTATAATCATAAAAATATATCTGAAATAAAATAATGTCAAGGACATTTAAAATAATAATTATTAATTAAAATTTTTTTGAGAATGTAAAAATTTTCAAATTGAGACTTTTGGTAAAATTATCTACTTATGATAATACTTTAATAGATAAAAAGAAAAACTTGAAAGTTAGTTAAGGCTTGTCACTGTTATGATATTTCATATCAAAATATGATACAATATAAGGCTATTGTTTTTCTCTGCCCTGAAAAGATTCAGTGTTCTATTTTTTTCTCCTTAGGAAACATCTAAACATTATATACATAGTTAACGTAATTAATTGATGTTAAAGAGTATCTATTCTAAGTTGTGTTGGTGATTAAAATTAAACCTTTTTATTCAATGTGAATAAAGAAATGGGAACATGAACAGATAATAGCACAACATTACGGAGGGTTGTGAACTGGAAGGTGAGACAGGGTATTCTCCAACTCTAATTTTCTGAAGTTAAATTAGGAACTTAAATATGTACAGTAACCTCAAAAAATTCAGTAATATTGTGACAACTGTGTATGTAGGAAAAATTTGATGTGATGGTTCTTTTCCTGCAATGGTGAAATTAATTTAAGTGTGGCATTGGAAATCATGGATTTTGTAGTAAAGGAATAAAACTGCCAAGGAAGTTCCCATAGATGAGGTTAAAAGCAAGGCCATCTCTAAAGACACAGCATAGTGGCCTAGTAATAAGATACCAAAAAAGAACCCACCCACAAATAGCATTTGCTTTATTTCAAACACTTTCCTGTGTGGAACAAATTTTGAATGTAAATTTATATAACTGGTGACTAAACATGAAATGTTTTACCCCAAAAATGAACTTTTATGACAAGGTCCATCTGCATTTCTATTTTAAATTTTCCAGGGGGATATTTAAAAACCTCCACCTTTTCTTTCCTAAATATGAGGATTATTCATGATTTATTAAACTTCATTAATAGTGAAAAAGCTGAGCTTGTGAAAACCAAACCATAAAGATAATCAATTTATTTTACTAAGCAGGTAATTGACCTTGAAAAAACTGATACAAAGGGCAGATTTAGAGCATTCTGGTACAGAGGTTGATTTTAGTAAAGTTTTTCGGTTATATTAGGAATCTCTAAATATCTGGACTTGGGATTTTCCAGAGAATCAGCAAAAGCAGATCAAATAGCTTCCTTTCATATTTTATAGCTTCTGGGTCCCCAAAAGTTAGGAGACAATGTGGGTGATCAGCACAAATTTTTCATAAAACGTCCATCTTCAATTTGATGAAATAAAATTTATATTTTAAGGCAGTACAAGAAAAATTAAAATATAAAATTCTCTCTTTGTTCGGGTATGTTTGTTCCCTCCTTCCCTAATGTGCAATGTGTATCTGCATTACACATTAACCAGAGCTCCTCAAAGATGTTAGTGCCTGCTTGACCCTAAAGATCATTTTTTCTTCTTCTGACATTAGAAATGTAACTTTTTAAAAGAATGGTGGTCTTTCCCAACTCTGTAGGGAGTCATGGTGACTTGATTCTTGCTTTGTATGTGCTTGCCTGGATTATGTATTCTTGGTGAAATTTATGTAAAATATCAGTACTTCATTTTGATGTACAATCATTTGTCTCAAAAATGTATATGACCATGCCTTCAACGTCTAACAGGCAGAACGGTTATCAGCACTTCTGAGAGTCTATTTCTCAGTTTATATTCCTCAGTTTGGCTTGGAATACAATTTTCTTTTTTCTTCTTAACTTGATTATTAACTGAATGTTCATAGACACATTACAATTGAGAGAATTAGAGGATGCACCAATCTTGGTCAAAGAACTCTTAGTAGAGAAAATATATCAGGATTCACTTCTATCTCCCTTTTTTCTGCGCTGTTCTTCTGTATGTGGCATTCCTTTCCTGGAAACTTAGTGAAATGTTATGCAGTGTAACAATTATGTAATGGAAAACTATTTACTACAGTAACCTAGTTCTATTAGGACAGAAATATCCTAAAATTAGATTTCAGATATATCTATGTCTGTTTTTGAAATTATGCATTAATCAATCTTTTAAAGTGTTACTTTTTAAGTGATGTTTACAAACCCGCTAGCCAAATAAATAAGTGATTTCCTAAGAGGCAAATCTGCCAACAATTTAGGTAAGCTAATTATCATACTTTAATATATGACTAAATGCTTCATCAAAAGGCATTTTCTGAACCTAAAAAGATTGCCATAGGAAAGTTTATTATAAAAAAAGAGAGAAAAATCAGATGTTACTGCTTAGTTAATTGATAAAAATCCAAATACATTTAAGTAACAGATTTTTATATAAGGCTTTTTAACAAAAGAAGTATAATGCATTCATTTAAACAATCTCTAAAATCAAATACTGATTTAACAATCCTATGGCACATTACTTCTGGAATGCTCAGAACACAAAATGAAATGCTACTTATGTCACAGAAATTACATATATATAAAAATGCATATTAAAAATGCTTGACCTACAAAAAGTATATAACTCAGGAGAAAGGGGAGGTATTGATGTTTTGCATAATCTGTTTTGGGACACAACACTGTACATACATTGCAGCAACAAAATGCATAATTTCTATATCAAGTACTTACCTTCTGTGAAGCTTTTTATTCAGAATAATCACCCTAGTCATTGAAGTAGCACTCCCAGGGACACACATGAGTATATTTCCCAAATATGGAAGCATTTTTTGATCCTGGTTTAAAACAATAAAGCAGCTATGAAAAATGTGAGAAAGCAAAGACTTGGAAATAGTGGCTTGCCTTTGAGCTATGTGATCTTGGACAAGAATATAACTCTCCTGAGCCAAAATTCCCTCATTTGTAGCAATAGAATAATAATAATAATATTTGTGTGAAATAAGGATCCAATTGTCTATCATTAAGAACGTCCATTGGGTATGTAGTGCCCCAAATTTTTAGTTACTCATAATATTATCAAGATATAAACAGAATCCAGAACGACACAAATTCTACATTATTTTCTTTCATGCTTAAAGTCACACACTACACAGTCAAGTGCTTTATAAAGTTTCAGTGCACTAAATGATAAATGTTTATAAACCTCTTTTTTATTAACTAGTCGTGAAAGACAAAAACACTCATTTTTTCTGCTGCAATAAAAATGGCTGAAAGGACATACTGAAAATATAATGCTTTCTTTTCTCTGCCAAGAATGTTGGAAATTTCATAGAAAACATTACTAAAGGTGTGAAAAACAGATATGAAGAAAAACATGCAGTGTGAAGTTTTGATATACAATTAGATTAACTTAGAGCCTTTGTAACATCTCTTTGCTTATTATATTTACTAGACTACAAATCAACAATAAGAACAAGAATAAATTTTGTGTGTTTGTGAGCCTGCCAAGTGTATCAGGTCAAATGACATGGACCAAGTAGTATGTACACAAGTTTCAGAACAGCATTTACTGAGAAAAACATAAAAAGCAAGGGAAGTAGCAGGCACAGAGTTTCCCCATTGCTCATTTTGCTCTGTGACAATGAAATGAGCTCTAACAAAGCTGGATGCCATATTTTGGAAGAAGGATCCTAGTCTTTGGACTATGAAATTTATAAAATCCATGGTTAGAGAAACACCTGGCCCCTCTTTGGCAATGATTAGGGACTGGGATCCATCACATATTTGTTGCTGTGACCAGTGAGACCATAAGCCTTTTTTGCCACTTCAGCATTCTTAGTTGGGATACATCCACTCCTCTGGTGGTGTAATTTGAGACTGGGTTCCAAATTTTCTGGATGAAGCTGTGTCCCAGTGATTTCAAGCCTTGATGCACCACCTCATCATTCTATTAGGATTGATTATTCCTTAATTTAAAGGAAAATGTTTTATGGTAAAACTTTTATTTTCTCCATTGATGTACCATCTCCTTTAACTGAAACAAGAATGGTGAGAGACTTAGCACCAATACACAATTTTAATTTCAACCTCTGCTACACAATCACTTGAAAATGAATGGTGTAGATATTGTGTCATCTATAAATACATTATGAATTTTTTCTTATGAACATTTTATTTTAAAAATTTAATAAACAGCAAAGTTGAAATAACATTACAGTAAACACCTGTATACCCATCACATACATTTTATCATTGACAAATTTTATGGTAGCCTTATTGAGATAGGATTCACATGGCATACAAGTTACCTGTTTAAAGTATACAATTTGATGCTTTCTAGTATATTCACAGAGTTGCACAACCATTACCACAAATGATTTTAAAATATTCTAAAATGGTTTCTGGTGGGGATTGTCAAATTATTTTTAATACAATTTAACACACAAGAGAATTGTAACAAATATTTCTAATAAGAAAAATACGGATTAAAAGGGGTGTTTTGGTACCACACAAAGATTTTTTAATTATCTGGGGCAAACGCTTATAGGCTATGGTTACATATTTTTCTTCTTCAAAGAAAAAATGTTCAAAAATTTTTAGCTTTTTTCATTAAAAACAGTGTTGAAAATAGTATGGTACTTGGTTGTTTCAGAAAACTAAACAAGCAATTATGTAAATAGTACTTTTAAGTAACTATTACTTTTAAAATATATATGAGCTCATAGCCATGCTTTGGAAAACATGTTGGAAAAAGAACATCTTTAAAATATTTATATTTGTATAATTTTTGATGAAGAAAAATCAACCTATAAAAATTCTCGTGTACATTTCAAACAAACTTTAAAAAAATCCTCAACACACAAAAATTAACTCAAAATGGAGTATAAACCTAATTATGCAAATAAAATTATAGAATTTCCATAATAAAATACAGGAGCAAATCTTTGTGACTTTAGATTTTGCAATAATTTCTTAGAGATAACAGCAAAACACAAGCTATCAAAAAATATCAAGATACTCCTTTCAGATTAGTTTTTTTTTCTCAAAAGGCACAATTAAGAACATGAAAAGAAAAATTACAGACTGGGAGCAAATATTTGCAAATCACATATTTTTAAAAACTTGTATCCAGAATACTGCTCAATTAGAAGACAATAACCCAATTTTTTAAACTGGCAAAAGACTTGAATAGATATTGTACAAAAAGGATATATGCAAATAGCTAATAAGCACATGAAATCATACTCTACATCATTAGTCATATGATAAATACAAATTGAAAGTGTAACAAGTTACCACAAAATGACTATTATCAAAAGTCTAATAATACCAAATGCTACAAAGACTATAGAGAAATGAACACTTCTCCTGCTGGTCGGACTAGGGAATGGCATATCTACTTATTTAAAAAAAATTTATCTTATATTGAAGTATACTTTATTTTACAATGTTGTATTAGTTTCAGGCATACAGCAAAGTAATTTAGTTATACATATGCATGTATCTATTATTTTTCAGAGTCTTTTCCCATATAGGTTATTATAGAGTATTGAGTAGAGTTCCCTGTGTTATATATTAGGTCCCTGTTGATTATTTATTTTATAGATAGTAGTGTGTATATGTTAATCCCAACCTCCTAATTTATCCCTGCCCCCCAACCTTTCCCCTTTGGTAACCATAAGTTTGTTTTCTAAGTCTGCGAGTCTGTTTTGGTTTTGTAAATAAATTAATTTGTAATAGTTTTTGGATTCCACATACAAGTGATATCATATGACACTTATCTTTCTCTGTCAAATGTACTTCACTTAGTATGATGATCTCTAAATCCATCCATGTTGCTGCAGTATATAAGAATCTGCAGTTTAAAAAAACAAACAAACAACAACAAAAAGAAAAACAACTAATACTAAACTTTCTTTGGGTTATTTGTATGGAAATATGTAATATAAATTTTTCAAACATTACATGAAATTTCTAAAAATCTTATATGTTCTGGTATAATAAGTCATAATTCTAATTATTATTTTAAAATATATATATCTCAGAAATACTAAATTTCCTTGTCAATTGCATTATTATGAACTTTCATTAAATCTTTAACCATGGTCATTTTTAAGTCTTTTGTCATTTACAGACAGTCCTGGGTGTACTCTGATGCTTTTGCAAAAATGTTCCTATAAAAGGGTTTCATCTTCAAGGAATTCATGAAAAAGTTTCTGAAAAGTACAGGTTTCTGGTAACTGACTATACTGCTGAACTGAATGAATAAGCATTTTCAGAAGTCTAATAGAAAACTGATTAATTCATAAAAGTGCTAACAAAAGATCAAGATAAAAAAATTAATTACATGGGATTGAGTGAACTGATGAGGATGATTATAATTTTTGTGACTTACTGTTTGAATATTAAAAAAAAATCCCACAAGGACTCAGAGGCAAAAATGTACAAATCAATTTTCACTGCCAAGTAAAGGAGCTGTTACAGTGGAGGATTACTGGACTGAATGTCAATATTATGACATAGTATGAGTGTGTTTTGTGTTTGGTAATTGCAATCATTGTTGCTTTTGTTGTGGTCATCCATTTACAATGCTTGGTGTCAGTTTATTTATCTCTTGTAAAAATAAAATACAGTGTGTGTGTGTGTGTGTGTGTGTGTGTGTGTGAGAAAAAAATATGATGATGATGAAGATGAGAGATAGATGATAGATAGATAGATAGATAGATAGATAGATAGATACAGATAGAAATTCCTTATTGTCTGTCTTTCCTACTAGAATGTTTTGTTTCCTGATTAAACTTTCAAATAAAGAAAAGCCAATGAGATTTCAGCGATTTGAAATTGACTTATGAATGGCAACATATCTTCTTTACCCATTTAATCAAAGAAAGTGTGAGAAGGTAAATTCTCTATAAGAATAAAAGAAAGATTATCAATGAATAAAATATGACAGAATTTACTTCAGAAAAATAAATATTCTTAAGCATTGATAAAAATAGCTCTTTCATTAAGTCTGGATTATAAAAAAAAAACTACTTTGAATCAATATAAGGATTACTGTTTAATTTCCTGACTACTGCCATTAACAATAAATGTCTAGATGAGTATATTAAATATACAGTGATATAAAATATTTTAGGATTCAAAGTTTTTACTGTCTTTAAAATACATCATATTTATGACAGAATGTCATTCAAAGCGTGCTAAATATTTCCAATGAGGTCTCTGGAAGCACTGACCAAATATTCAGCATTTGAATTCAATGATTTTTTTTATAACATTAGAATATCTATTACAGAAACTCTGTATATGTATATATATGTTACATGCATATTTATAAAACTATGCACAATTACAATAAATATACATACATATAACTATATTATTTTTCTGAAGAAATCTTTTCTTCATTCTGCTAGCTACTATCTGTGGACTGCAGTTATGTCATAATAGGAACAATCATAATCATAATTAACTAGTTGACATACATTGAGTGCTTGTTATACGCCATAAACTGTTTCATTTCTTCTAAATACATTCCAGCTATAGTCTTTGGCAGATGTAATGTTATTCATGATATAACTGAGAAAGAAGCCATCTTTGGTTAGGTAATCTGCCCATGATCACAGAGTAAGGTGGGAAGGTGAGATTTCAACTCACAAAATCTCATTCCAGGGTTTAAGTTCCAGCAAACAAGCAATCAAAGGAGAGAGATTTTAATAAAGTGCAAAATATTTACAGATCAATAGCAAAGGTAATGATAGTAATGTGACCTTCCACAACGAGATCAACATTTTTTCAGATTCATCAAAGCATACATATATATTTGATCTATACGTTGAATTTGCATTGTCATTGCCTCTTACTTGTGGATTAATGACAGTATAAAAATAAAATCCTCACCATCTCAGGATGGGTTTAGTAAGGTGAGAGATGTGCTATATACCTAAAGCAACGTTTAAAGGTTTTTTTTCTCATTTTTAAATGCATTTTGTTATAAATAGTAAGATAATATAATTTTTATTTAACTGTTGTGCACACTGGCATTAATACAATATTTAATATCATAAATTTATTTCTGCTTGGTCATATCATAAGTCACCAAACATTTTATTTTTTGAAAGATATGATATAGAACAACTTGTCACTTTTTGTTAAATTTAATATAGAAATCAAAATTAGGGATTTCCTGGTAGACCAGTGGTAAAGAACTGGCCTTCCAAGGCAGGGGACATGCATCCATCCCTGGTCGGGGAACTAAGATCTTGCATGCCACAGGGCAACTAAGCTCGTGTGCCTCAACTACTGAGCCCACGTGCTCTGGAGCCCACGCATCACAACTAGAGAGAGAAAACCTGCATGCCACAGAGAGGAGCCTGCGCGCCGCGACGAAGAGCCCATGCATTGAAACAAAATATCCCGCATGCCTCAATGAAGATCCCGTGTGCCACAACAAAGACCCAATGCAGCCAAAAAAATAAAAATTAATTAATTAAAAAAGAATAATAAAATTAGCTCAAATATCCATTTATTATGTGTAATTTTTCTTCAATTATATGTATACAAGTCCTCTTTTAAATCCAGCATTTATGTTGATTGCAAGACTGATATCATTCTTCTAATGGGAATCCTAAAAAAGCTAAATTAAAATTACTTTTCCCTAAATATGTTTTATTTAGTACTTAAATTATTTTTTAAATATTTTGCTGTATTTTTCTTTTTACTTTCCCCAGGAAACAAAAGGAAATTCTAACAAATATATGTTTGTACTTGAAATTGCACTTGACAAAAGTGATTAAAAGATCTTAGTAAAATATTCAGAAAATTTTATGGCAAATTCTTTGACATTATATTATTTCAATATTGAATTACTATTATTTTTAGTTTTTATTTAAACAGTATTACAGAAGAGACGGATTTCCCATGCAGAAGATTTCCAAATATACTTTGTATAGGTACTCTGCCATCAAGATGGAACATAACTTTCCCCTCCTTTAGAGTAGGCTATGCATAGAGACTTCCTTCCAAAGAATACAGAATGGAAAGGTGACATTGGGAGGAAGTATTTTACAGTGGAGAAATCTGGCAAACACTAGCTCACCCAAATGAACAAGGTCAACATCAACAGCTATAAATCATGTTGATAGTATGTACCTTGTTATGATGTGTTGAAAATGGCACTTTACCTCTATGGTTTTCCTCTCAATACTCATAGCACCCATATAATCATGAAAAAAATCAGACAAATCCTAACTGAGAGCATTTTACAAAATACCAGACCAGTACTCCTAAAAAATTTCAAGGTTATCAAAAACAAAGAAAGTGTGTGAAACTGTCACAGCTGAAAGGAGATTAAAGAGAAATGAATGCTAAAGGTAAGGTGGTATACTGGACAGAAAAGAACACTAGGTAAAAAGTAATGATATCTGAATAAATTATAGACAATTAATAATAATGAACCAATATCAGCTCATTAATTTTAACAACTGTAGCATGCTAATGTAAGCCACTATAATAGGGGGAACTGTATGTAGAACATATGGGAACTTTCTGTACTATCTTTGCAATTTTTCTGTAAATTCAAAACTGTTACAAAAAGTACAAGTTATTAAAGTACATCCCCAAATTAAAAAATAACAAATAAATAAATACCACACATTTATTTTTTGAAACTTGAAAATGTATAAAAAGAGTTAAAAAATATATTATCTGTAATCTCACCATCCAGGTATAACCACTGTTAGTGGTCCCATGTGTTTCTTTCACAATCTTTTATTTATAAATAAGCATATATATTTTTACCCAATTTGGATCTTGAATCCAATACTTAATACTCTTTGACCATCTTACCTTTACACCTAACCTTATAATCTAAATATTTTATCATGCCATTGCACAGCCTTTAAAACATAATCTTGGGCTTCCCTGGTGGCGCAGTGGTTGAGAGTCCACCTGCCGGTGCAGGGGACATGTGTTCGTGCCCCGGTTCGGGAAGATCCCACATGCTGCGGAGCAGCTGGGCCCGTGGGCCATGGCCGCTGAGCCTGTGCGTTCGGAGCCTGTGTGTCTGGAGCCTGTGCTCTGCAACGGGAGAGGCCACAACAGTGAGAGGCCCACGTACCACAAAAAAAAAAACAAAAAAAGAAACATAATCTTAATAACTGCATAACACTGAATTGGGTTCATGTATTATAATTAATTTCTTTTTTAAATAATATCAGACAAGATAATTTTTTCTAATTTCCATTAATTTTAAAGAGGATAATTATTATTGTAGCACATAGATGTTTACCTAATCTACAATTATTTCTTCAGTACAAATTCTGTTCTGTGTTACTACATCAAAGAGTAATAACATTATTTAGACATTTGGTAGGCATTGCCAAATTGCTTTTTAAAAATTTTATTTCTACATTTACTCTTGAGGTTATGAGCTTTGTGCCATTCTCTCTGTACATTTTGCTAATGAGATCATTAAATAACAACATCTATAGATTCAATTTTATTTCTTTGATTATTAGTAACATTTGTATATTTTTCATGTATGTTTTTATTTCCTCTGTACAAGTCCTTTGTCTTTTGTTCTTTGTGTTTTAACTGGAAATTCACATTTTTCATTTAGGCTTTAATAATCTTTTATGTATTAAAGAACTTAACTCCTGAAAAGTCATGTTTATTTCTAACATTCTAAGTGTTTTTTCTATTAGATTTATTTAATATTATATTTGTATGTAGTAAAATCTAACAATGTTTTCCACTACCACTATATCCACTGATTTTTCTTAAGTTGCTTTCTTATCAATGTCATATGCACATATATTTTTCTTTCATCTATTTTGTTTGTCATTTATTATTTTTTTCTGTATGTTGATTTTGTTATTTGAAAGCTCTAAATTATATGTAGATGCTACTAAATATTTTGAGAGTAAGGCCTAATCTTTTACATAGCTTTTTTTTTTTTTTTTTTTTTTTTTTGCTCAGAGAATCTAGACCAAACTAAGAATGGGACAATTTTTACTAGCTAAAAAAATTAACGTTGATTAGAGTAGAAGGACAGTGGGGAAATTGTTAAAGTTATATGAACAACCTTCTTTGAGCTATCATCATTCATGAGAATTGGCCCAGTCATTTGAGAGGACCTGGTGAAGCTCAAGAGTTTGGATTATACTCTGTAAGGAAGAGAAACAAAGGACTGATAGGATTTGAGGTGAGAAATAGGGAATGCTTACTCATTTGGAACTTGGAATCCTCACTTCAAGAATTTGCATTAAATTTCCATTGTCTCTTTGTCCTATAGATCAATTAGATTTAGCCTTTTCATCCACTTGTTCCTTCAGAACAGAATGGGCAGAAATTGTTCCATCCCCCAAATCTGTTTTTTTCTTTATATCAGTTTCAGCCTCTGACCTAAAATTGTGAAACAACTTTTCAAACTTGGAGGATGCTTCCAGCATTAAATTTTGCTTCCAGGGACCTTTTCACATTCATTTATCTCTGAGTTTGTCCTGCTTCTGCTTGGTCCTGGCAACTTGGTCCTGGGAAATGGGATGTCCCCACCTTCAGTCACAGATTCCAGTCTTATCGTCCTCCTACTAGGACCTATCATGATAGCCGAGAACCTCACCTGTGCTTTAACTGGTGAAAATTTTACTGGTTTTCATAAATGACAGACTGCTACAAAATCTGATGTAACATTACATTTAATCTCTAATCTCTATAAACTTTTAATTAGGAAGAAAAATGAGAGAAAATCAGACAAACTCAATTCAGAAGTTCATATTAAATTTTGAAAATATTTAAAACATGTTTACATAAGTAATTTGGTGCATATAAATGGAACTGACATGCAAACATTATACAGAAAATTAGAATGTTTCTATATATGGTATTTGAATTATAAAATAAAATCTGCAGTATCATGATGTTAAAGAATTGAAATGTGAAAAGAAAAACTAAAATTTTCATAGCTGAACAATCCAAGAAATATTGTTATAAACATTATAAGATGCCCAATTAGGTTCTCAGCTTTATTAAAAGAAAGGACCACTCAGAATAAAATCTAGAACTCTTTTAGAAGATGAAAAAAAATGTTATGTAAATTCACCCCTACTTTATCCCCTTCAATATATCCCCTTATGTCTGGAGTCTTTTATTAATTTAAAAGTATGGAGTTGGGATCAAGATGGCAGAGGAGCAGGAAGCAGAGCTCACCTCCTTTCACAGAAACAGTGAAAATACATCTACAAGTGGAACGATTCACACAGAACAGCTACTGAGCACCAACAGAGGACCTCAGACATCCAAAAATACAAGAAAACTTCCACATAACCAAGTAGGACAAAAGTGAAAAGAAAAAGAAGGAATCAGGATAGGGCCTGTGACCCAGGGAGGGAGCTGTGAAGGAGGAAATGTTTTCTCACCTTGGGAAGGTTCCCCAACAGCAAAGAGATTAGACTGGATGGAGGGAGAGTTTCGGAGCCTAAGAGGGGAGAGTAGAGACTGGTTTGTGGAAGGCAAAATGGAAAATAACCAGTACAGAGGGTCAGCACCACCAACCTGCATTCTCCAACCTGAGATACTCCTCTGTTGGTGAGGGTGGGGGTTGGTTGCTGAAGCTCAGACTACAAGCTCAGACCCAGGGAAAGGACCAGGGTTAGGTGCAGCAACAGACTGAATAGGTCATGCTATGGCAACTGAAGGTGTACTAGGAAGAAACTTGGGCCTGCCACAGTGACAAGGCACCATTGTTAGGATGTGCAGGAGGAGAGGGGAGGGACCACCAAAGGAACTTCTTTCCATGTGAGTGTTCCCAGGCAACAGGACATCACCTGCAGGAGCTCTGGGGGCAGACGTGAGTCACCATCGCCATCTTGGGCTCCAGAGGCAGGCACTGGCCGCCTCTTCCAGACCAACAGGGAGACACTAGGACTTGCCCTGCTGACCTGGAAGGGCGAAGACTCCTCCTGACACTAGGAATTCCGCCAGTGGGACACATGTCCTACCCCTGCTGAATCAGAAGGGCATGGACAGCTCCAACCACTAGGAATTATGCCAGCAAGTCCAAGGACCTGTCCACCCTGTGCTGGGGTCACATGGATAGCTGTGAATACTAGGAAATCCATCAGTGGGTGCCGGAACCTGGCCTGTTGTCTTGGGAGCATGTGGCTAATTCCCCCCACTAGGAAATCCACCAGTGGGTTCCAGGACCTGCCCCACTGTCCCAGGAGCATGCAGATAGTTCTTGCTACTAGGAAATCATCAGTGGGTACTGGGACATACCCTGCTGTCCTGGGAGTGCACAGATAGCTCTCACTACTAGGAAATTTACCAGTGGGTGCCAGGACTTGTCTCACTGTCCCATTAGGGCACAGATAACTCTCCCCATTAGGAAGTCCATCAGGAGTTACCAGGACCTGCCCCACTGTCCCAGGAGTATGTGAAAATCTTTCACTTCTAGGAAATCTGCCAGTGGGTGCCAGGACCCACCCCATTGCCATGGGAGGGTGCAGATAGCAACCCTCACTAAGAAATCCTCTCAGAGATGAAACCACAGCTGAACCACAGGAGCTGTGTGACTAAGGAAGAAGCATTGAAATCTCTCTTCATGCCTGCACAAATTGTGGAGTTGCACCTCCACTGATAGCTTCTTAAATTCAGTGCCTGTGAAATATCTGAAAGGAAAAAAAGTGCTTTTGTAGCTGGGACAGGTTTGGCTTTAGCAGCTGTGGACTTTGTGGGCATGTACATGTAGGGGTTTGGCCAGAACAGAGTCCAAGTTACCTCCATATCTCCCACAAAGGGTCCAGGTGCATGACTGCTGCAGTCCTGGGACCTGACCTCAGTGGTTCTGTACCAGTAGCTGGGTGAAAACAATGCCTGAGAGTCACAAGGACCAATTGCTAGCATACCCACAGTTAAGGCAGGACCAAGAGCAGTGCCAACAACAGTATACTTTGTGAGCATGTACAATGGGAAAAAGTGGACACAACAGAACACATTCACAGCTGAACAGCTCCAGAGGAGGAATACTCAGTAGCTTCTCTCCCTGTGGGAATGCTCCAATCCCATGTACCTCACATTGCAGATCAGAATTACATCTAAGAAACAGATCTGAGGGCCTTTACTACAAAAACTAGGGAGCAGACCCTGTTCCTAACAGGGCAGTGAACACCACAGAGCAAGGGGGAAGCACTGCTCAATATCTACGGCAGATGCTGATCAGCAATCAAACCACCTATCAAGAGGATAATGGCACAAGCCCTGAAGCCTGAAGAAAGGAGACCACAAACACAGTAAGTTTGACACAATGAGAAGACAAAGAAATATGTTGCAGAAGAAGGAGCAAGGTGAAATCCCACAAGAGCTAAATGAAGAAGAGATAGGCCAACTTCCTGAAAAACAATTCAGAATAATGATAGTAAAGATGATCCAAGATCTCAGAAAAAGAATGGAGGCACAGATCAAGAAAATTCAAGAAAAGTTTAACAAAGACATAGAAGAAATAAAGGACAAATAAACAGAGATGAACAAGACAATAACTGAAATGAAAAATACACTAGAAGGAATCAATAGCAGAAAAAGTGAAGCAGAAGAAGGATGTGACCTGGAAGACAGAATGGTGGAAATATTTGTTGCAGAACAAAATAAAGAAAAAAGAATGAAAAGAAAGACGACAGTCTCAGAGACTTCTGGAACAACATTAAACACACAAACATTCGAATTATAGGGGTCAAGAAGAAGAAGAAAAAGAGAAAGGGCCTGAGAAATTTTTGAACAGATCATAGTAGAAAATGTCCCTAACATGGGAAGGAAAATAGTCACCCATGTTCAGGAAGCAGAGAGTCCCATTAAGAATAAGCAAAACAAGGAAAATACCAAGACACATATTAATCAAACTAACAAAAATTAAGTACAAGGAAAAAATATTAAAATCAATAAGGGAAAATAACAAATAACATACAAGGGAATCCCCATAAGGCTATCAGCTGATTTTTCAGAAGGGACTCTGCAGGCCAGAGGGAGTGACAGGATATATTTAAAGTGATGAAAGGGAAAAACATACAACCAAGAATATTCTATTCATCAAGGCTCTCATTCAGATTCGACAAAGAAATCAAAAGCTTAGGAGAAAAGAAAAAGCTAAGAGAATTCACCACCACAAAACCAGCTTTACAACAAATGCTAAAAGAACTTATCTAAACAAGAAAAATGACAGAAGAGAACAAAAGAGGAGGGGAAGAAAAAAGACCAACAAAACAAACCAAAAACAGTTAAGAAAATGGCAATAGAAACATACATGTAAATAATTACCTTAAATGTAAATGGATTAAATACTACAACCAAAGACAGAGACTGGCTGAATGGATACAAAAACAAGACCTATATATAATATATGCTGCCTACAAAGACCCACTTCAAACCTAGGTGTGGGAAGCAGTCAGCCTTGAAAGCAGGCTGTGGACATGCCAGGCATGCCTCTGCTGCTCGAAAGGACTGTCCCTACTTGTTCCCCTCCTTGTTCCATTTCATGGGAGCTAAATCACCAGGGCCCAGAAATCAGAAAGAATGTAAAATGAGACAAGCAAAGCTGTCTATCCCCTGCACGTGCAGGTTATTTTTGATGATTCTGGGTTTATGGGTTTTCTCCCAGGGAAGTTAACGTTGAGCTGAGACAGCCTGTAGATAATGTATACCACCATCTGGCAACCTTTCTTTTTCTAGTCTATATAACCTGCACCTGTAGCATAATAAAATTTGCCTTGCAACCATCAGTTGTCTTGGTCCTTCTGACCCCATTCGTCAGTGCTACTTCAGTTCCTTACCCCTTCCTTTCTGACCCTGGGCAGTGAACTCCTCTTTCTCTGGCTGGTCGGTGGCACCTAGGGACACATACAGACTGAAAGTGAGGGGATGGAAACAGATATTCCCTGCAAATTGAAATCAAACAAAAGCTGGAGTAGCAATAGTCATATCAGAAAAAAAGAGACTCTAAAATAAAGACTGCTGTAAGAGATGAGGAAGGACATTATATAATCATGAAGGGATCAATCCAAGAAGAATATATAACAAATGTAAATATATATGTCCCCAACATAGGAGCACCTCAATATATAAGGGAATTTCCCTGAAATTAAGACTGTGATTAAAAATCTTTCAATTAACAAAAGCCCAGGACCAGATGGCTTCACAGGTGAATTTTATCAAATATTTAGAGAAGATCTAATGCCTATCCTTCTCAAACTCTTCCAAATATAGCAGAGGGAGGAAGAGTCCCAAACTCATTCTACGAGGCCACCATCACCCTGATATCAAAACCAAAGATGTCACAAAGAAAGAAAATTACAGGCCAGTATCACTGATGAACATAAATGGAAAGTCCTCAACAAAATACTAGCAAATAGAATCCAACAGCACATTAAAAGGATCATATACTATGATCAAGTGGGGTTTATCCCAGGAATGCAAGGATTATTCAATAAATGCAAATCAATCAATGTGATACACCATATTAAAAAACTGAAGAATAAAAACCACATGATCATCTCAATAGATGCAGAAAAAGCTTTTGACAAAGTTCAATACTGATTTATGAAAAAAACCCTCCAGAAAATAGGCGTAGAGGAAACTTTCCTCAACATAATAAAGGCCATATATGACAAACCACAGAAAACATCTTTCTCAATGGTGAAAAATGAAACCATTTCCACTAAGATCAAGAACAAGACAAGGTTGTCTACTCTCACTGCTATTATTCAACATAGTTTTGGAAATTTCAGCCACAGCAATCAGAGAAGAAAAAGAAGTTAAAGGAATTCAAAGCAGAAAAGAAGAAGTAAAACTGTCACGGTTTGCAGATGACATGATACTATACATTGATAATATTAAAGATGCTACCAGAAAACTTCTAGAGCTAATCAATGAATTTCTTAAAGTAGCAGGATAAAAAGTTAATACACAGAAATCTCTTGCATTCCTATACACTAATGATGAAAAGTCTGAAAGAGAAATTAAGGAAACATTCCCATTTACCACTGCAACAAAAAGAATAAAATACTTTGAATAAACCTACCTAAGGAGACAAAAGACCTGTATGCAGAAAACTATAAGACACTGATGAAAGAAATTAAAGATGATACAAAGAGATGGAGAGATATACCATGTTTTGGATTGAAAGAATCAACAATGTGAAAATGAATCTACTACCCAAAGCAATCTACAGATTCAATGCAATCCCTATCAAACTACCAATGGTATTTTTTAAAGAACTAGAACAAAAATTTTCACAATTTGTATGGAAACACAAAAGAGCCCAAATAGCCAAAGCAATCTTGAGATAGAAAAACGGAGCTGCAGGAATCAGGCTCCCTGACTTCAGACCATACTGCAAAGCTACAGTATTCAAGACTGTGTGATACTGGTACAAAAACAGAAATATTGATCAATGGAACAGGATAGAAAGCCCAGAGATAAACCCATTCACATATGGTCACATTATTTTTGATAAAAGTGGCAAGAATATACAATAGAGAAAAGACAGCCTCTTCAATAAGTGGTGCTGTGAAAGCTGGACAGCTACACGTAAAGGAATGAAATTAGAACACTCCCTAACACCATACAAAAAAATAAAGTCAAAATGGATTAAAGACCTAAATGTAAGGCCAGACACTATCAAACTCTTAGAGGAAAACAGGCAGAACACTCTATGACATAAATCACATCGAGATCATTTTTGACCCACCTCCTAAAGAAATGGAAATAAAAACAAAAATAAACAAATGAGACCTAATGAAACTTCAAAGTTTTTGCACAGCAAAGGATACCCTAAACAAGATGAAAAGACAACCCTCAGAATAGGAGAAATATTTGCAAATGAAGCAGCTGACAAAGGATTAATCTCCAAAATTGACAAGCAGCTCATGCAGCTCAATATCAAAAAAACAAACAACCCAATCCAAAAATGGGCAGAAGACCTAAATAGACATTTCTCCAAAGAAGATATACAGATTGCCAACAAACACATGAAAGAATGCTCAACATCATTAATCATTAGAGAAATGTAAATCTAAACTACAATGAGATATCATCTCACACCAGTCAGAATGGCCATCATCAAAAAATCTGCAAACAATAAATGCTGGAGAGGGTGTGGAGAAAAGGGAACTCTCTTGCACTGTTAGTGGGGATGTAGATACAGCCACTATGGAGAACAGTATGGAGTTTGCTTTAAAAACTAAAAATAGAACTACCATGTGATCCAGCAATCCCACTACTGGGCATATACTCTGAGGAAACCATAATTCAAAATAGTCATGTACCAAAACGTTCACTGCAGCTCTATTTACAATAGTTAGGATATGGAAGCAACCTAAGTGTCCATCGACAGATGAATGGATAAAGAAGATGTGGCACATATATACAATGGAATGTTAGACATAAAAAGAAACGAAATTGAGTGTTTGGAGTGAGGTGGATGGACCTAGAGACTGTCATACAGAGTGAAGTAAGTCAGAAAGAGATAAACAAGCACCGTATGATAATATATATATATGGAATAAAAAAAAAAAAAGGTTCTGAAGAACCTAGAGGCAGGACAGGAATAAAGACATAGACGTAGAGAATGGATTTGAGGACACAGGGAGGGGTAAGTGTAAGCTGGGGTGAAATGAGAGAGTGGCATGCATTTATACATAATACCAAATGCAAAATTGATAGCTAGTGGGAAACAGTGCATAGCACAGGGAGATCAGCTTGCTGCTTTTTGACCAACTAGAGGGGTGGGATAAGGAGGATGGGAGGGAGATTCAAGAGGGAAGGTATATGTATATGTATAGCTGATTCACTTTGTTATAAAGCAGAAACTAACACACAAATGTCAAGCAATTATGCTCCAATAAAGATGTTAAATAAATAAAAAAATAAATAAAGAGGAAAAAAAGTAGAATATCAAGGTCTGGGCTCTGAGTAGAGACTCAAGAGCTGGGAATATTTGTTTGAAAGACTGTTGAAGAACAGCATGAGTAAATCTCCCTCTTTTCCACTCATATCTCCATGATGTAATGTAATTGCCTTTGGGATGAAACAAAGCAGATATTGTCCAAGAAATTTAACAGTCTCCTTGGGATGATCTTGGGCCCCTAATGTGGAAACTATTTCCCCAGATTTGGCCTGTACAAAAATTTGGCATACTCTTTATTAACATGTACAAAATAAATCCACCCACTGCATGCCTGGGTTAGATGCACAGAAATGGTAGTTAGCTACCTCCTTCATGAGAGGAGCCTACAAGGGAAAGAAAAATACAGGTTAGCTCAGCGAATGATCTCATACAAAAATAAATACTTACAAACTATAAAAATAAATAAGCTTGGAGTACCAAGCTTACCAGATGTTTGGGGTAATTTAGCAGCACAATAAGAATTTCTAATATTAAAACACAATGTTTGCACATATAATTGATAACATAGAGTATTCATCTTTCTCTGTCTGAATTATTTCACTAAGTATAATAGTCTCCAGGTTCATACACATTTTTGCAAATGGCAGAATTTCATTCTTTCTTATGGCTGAGTAATGTTCCATTTTATCTATCTATCCACCTTCTTTATCCATTTTTCTGTTGAAGGATATTTAGGTTGCTTCCATACCTTGACTATTGTAAATAATGCTGCTACCAACATTGTGGTTCATGTATCTTTTTGAATTAGTGTTTCCTTTTCTTTGGTTATATACCCAAGTGTATAAATGCTGGATCATATGTTAAAACTTATATATGGAAACTAAAAGGTAAAACAAACAAATGTATATAACAAAACAGAAACAGACTTACAGATATAGGAAACAAACTCCTGGCTACCAGTGCAGAGAGAGAAAAGGAGAGGGGCAAGATAATGGTATGGGTTTAAGAAATACTAACTACTATGTACAAAATAGATAAGAAGCAAAGATATATTGTATAGCACAGGAAAATATAGCCATTGTTTTTTAATAACTTTAAATTGAGTATAATCTATAAAATATTGAATAACTATGTTGTATACTAGAAACTAATATAATATTGTAAATCAATTATACTTTGTTTTAAAACATCACAATTATTTATAGTAGAAGACACAAAGTTAATTTAAGGAAGAGAAAGAACTTTAAAAATTATTGACCATAGAGAGTTTTAGAGGATATATTGCATCCATGAAAGTAATTGATAACATTCACTGACTGTCTATTTTTTTTGTGCCACACACTGTGCTAAAAGGATTACATATATCATCTTATTTAGCCCTTTGTGAACTAAGAATGCTGCCTGCCATATTGGTAAACAAAGGATGTTGCAGCCATGAAGCCACCACATGCTCCAATGGCAAGCCCTGAGGGAACTCAGGAAGGAAACATAGAATGCCCAACATCTAGCAGTCACCAGACTTCAGCCACCCCCTATGGTGCAACCTGAGGAAACTCAGGATGAGAAAACAGGATACTGGTCCCAGATAGCTGAGGTTCATATCAAAGAAATGATTTCAGTGAACTCAGACTCTTACATCTTTGTGCTTTAATAAACTAGGACTGATTAAATAGCCAATTTATTATGGAATAATTGCCAGTACTCTTTGGAACTAAAAGGGAAAAATGGATAAAGATTCAAAGCAGTGTATTGTATATCCAATAAATGTAATGAAAACCATTCAATATCTCCCCCCACTACATGGAAACTCAATTGTAACTTAAATGCATATTTTGATTGTTGAAAGCATATACATAGCTTTTAATAGTATCAATCATTTCAAGTCATTTATTAACATAATTAGCATACAGCTTTTGAAACTATTCATTTGCTTTGAGTTTCATCACAGTCGTAAAGAACAAACCAAGCATTAACTGCTGATATCAACTAAATCTTTAGGAAAGCAGAAGCATGGTATCAATGAAGACTGGAATTAGCATTATTAACTGAGAAAAGGGGAAACTTGCACTCTCACTTTTCAGTTGAAAGAATTGGCCCATATAAAATTTAGTTGACAACACTGTATTTTTAAATTACTTTTATTGATAAGCTGTCTTACATATGTTAAATTAAATTTTCTATTTTTTGTTATCAAAAATTGCTAATGTTTAATAACTGAAAATAAACCTTGGGTCACTAGCAGGGAATTTTCATACATATGAAAAACATGAAAACACATCGTACAGACTTTGTCACTGTCAGTGTGTGCATATTCCTATAAAGTAAGCACTTTAGGAATTTTTTTATTGGGGTACAGTTGCTTTAAAATGTGTTAGTTTCTGCTGTACAGTGAAGTGAATCAGCTATATGTATACATATATCCCTTCTTTTTAGGATTTCCTTCCAATTTAGGTCACCACAGAGCACTGAGTGGAGTTCCCTGTGCTATACAGTAGGTTCTCATTAGTTATCTATTTTATACATAGTACTGTACATATGCCAATCTCACTTTCCTAATTCACGCCAATTCTTTTCTCCCCTTGCTATCCATACATCTGTTCTCTGCAGATGTACCTAGAGTCTGTCATACAGAGCGAAGTAAGTCAGAAAGAGAAAAACAAATACCGTATATTAAAGCATATATGTGGAATCTAGAAAAATGGTACAGATAAACCTATTTACAAAGCAAAAATAGAGACACAAACACTTTAGGATTTTGCATAATCTAGTTTTATTCTCCACAACAAGGTATCTAATGATTTTTCAGAATTTAATTATATTTAGGCTGATAGGAAATGAGCTTCCTGCAATCTTTATAGAATTTGCCAATTTTCAGGCATGGTTACATATTTATTAGTTTTTCTGAGAGCAAATTTCTCAAATTTGGTGTTTAAGACATCCAGTTCTATTCAATTATATTATTAAAGATTTATTACTTATTGAAACTGTAAATGCTAAGATAGAGCATATTCTTTACACTGAAAAAACAATTAGATTTTTTTCCCTGAGTTCTTATGAATTTATCTCCCTAAATTTTTCTCTTCTTATTTTCAGACAACAGAATATTTTTAAACAAATTTTAATGGCTTCTGAGATATATCTGCATCTGTTTATATTAAAATTATATATTTAAGAGCATAATACAGGTACCTTCATTTATCAGTTTATATTTTCTCTGCATTCAAATACTTTTTGACTGACTGAATGAACAAATCAATTACTGACTGACATGATTTTTATATTCATGTTTAAACCTATTATATTTTACCTTTTATAATTTTAACAACAGGTTTATTAATTATAAAGTAATTCAGAAGAGGTTGAATGTTCATGAGCAAAATGAATGTGTGCTCAGTGAAAACAGGTATTTATAGAAAACGGTGTACCAATCATCATGTTACCATGTGCATTTTCTTTTTCCTAAAATGTTTACTAAGATTGTACAAGAAAATAATAGTACCATATAGTCAGTTCCTCTGAATTGAACTGCATCTTGGAATCCTAACTTTGTTTTATTGCTAGATTTCAACTTCCACTGTTAGATAATTAGTTCCTTCCATACTATCCTTGAAACATAAAACATTTCTCATGTTTAACCACCTCCCCACTGTCCCAGTCCTAGTTCAAAACATCATTTCTCAGTCAGAATTTTAAAACAGCCTCTATACTCTTCTCCCTTTCTTTAATCTTATCACTTTCCAATACACTTGAATTCTATATCAAAGTGACTTTTCTAAACAAATTTTATTCACTTGCTCAAAATTCTTTATTCACATTCTAATACCTACATAATTATATCTTACTTCCTTAACATGATATGTAACATCTTGTATACTTGGTGAGCCTTATTTTTCATTATCCTCTGCTTTCAGTAAATGGTTTGCTGTTATCTAAACCCGCTGTATAATTTCATGTACCTATTTCATGTTTCCACTATCTAGGATGATTTTTTCTCTTAATATTTATCTGGAAACCTATTGCTTATGATTTAAAATTCCTGCAAGTATATTAAGTCTTCTGGAACGGTGGAATGAGGACCATGGCAAATCCTCTCCCCTCAAAGGCAACAATTAAAATCCTCAAGTTATCAGATTACCAAAAATAACAACTTCAGAACTCTGAAAATTAACTAAAGGCATAAAACAACTTAAAAATATATGCAAGATAAATGACTCAATCTTGGTAATGACAGCAGGATGTGTGGTGCTTTAACTTGTAACTGTACAATTTTGTCAGGGTTCATTTTGTCTGAGTCTCCATAGAGAAGATCCACTTCCAGGGGCATTGTCAAAAACAATAACAATTGGTTGCAAATAATGGGGGAGAAAGCATCATCTCAGCTGACTAATAATGTGATGTTGGGGCAAGAAAGAGATCAGCAAAAAACTTAACAGGGAGACCTAGGGAAAAGCTTCAATGCATTCCTAGTAATCTAGAAGACTGTGTGCATGTGCAACATTATGTTTATGTACAGGGCTGAATACATGTCCAGGAAATAAGGGAGATGATCACAGTTAATCATACTTAGCAGACCATGAGACACTTTACAAGGAGAAAGGAAAAGTCAAAGCAAACTACTGAATTGCCTAAACTTTGAATGTGTGCCACAATGCATACACAGATTCCCTCAGCAAATAGTGGAAGCATTACTGACTTATAATGTTTAAAGAAAAAGTTTTTCCCAATCACTAAGTGACCACTAAGCTCTACTTAGGAAACAGTATTTTTAAAAAATAATAATAAAGAGTTTTTAAAAGTAGTCAGAGATTTTAGTGTTTGTATACTGTAGGGAAAACATTTTCTACAGAACTAGTCCAGGCAAGTCACTAACAAACAATCAAATTAAGACAAAAAATGAGGGACATCAGAATCCTGAGTTGCTACAATAACTTACCTAAAATGTCGAGTCTTTACCTAAAATTATGAAACAAACAAGGAAAAAGGAAACTGGTCTATAGGGAGAAAAAAAGCAATCAATATAAAAAGTTTCTGGCTTTCAGTCAACTATTATAAATATCTTCAAAGAAAAAAGGAAAATAATTGTAAATAATTAAAACAATTTAGAATACCAAAGACCCACCAAGTATAGAATAAACAAAGATATATGAATTATTAAAAATAGAAATTATGAGGTTACAAAGAACAGCAACTGAAAATGAAAAATTCACTAGATGGTCTTGACTGCACGTTTGAGTTGGCAGAAGAAAGAATCAGATATCATCTCACACCGGTCAGAATGGCCATCATTAAAAATCTAGAAACAATAAATGCTGGAGAGGGTGTGGAGAAAAGGGAACACTCTTACACTGTTGGTGGGAATGTAAATTGATACAGCCAAACAGTATGGAGGTTCCTTAAAAAACTACAAATAGAACTACCATATGGCCCAGCAATCCCCCTACTGGGCATATACCCTGAGAAAACCATAATTCAAAAAGTGTCATGTACCAAAATGTTAATTACAGCTTCTTTACAATAGCCAGGACATGGAAGCAACCTAAGAGTCCATCAACAGATGAATGGATAAAGAAGATGTGGTACATATATACAATGGAATATTACTCAGCCATAAAAAGAAACAAAATTGAGTTATTTGTAGTGAGGTGGATGGACCTAGAGTCGGTCATACAGAGTGAAGTAAGCCAGAAAGAAAAAAACAAATACTGTATGCTAACACATATATATGGAATCTAAGAAAAAAAAAAGGTCATAAAGTACCTATGGGTAGGATGGGAATAAAGACACAGACGTACTAGAGCATGGACTTGAGGATATGGGGAGAGGGAAGGGTAAGCTGTGAGAAAGTGAGAGAGTGGCTTGGACATAGATACACTACCAAACGTAAAATAGGTAGCTAGTGGGAAGAAGACCCACAGCACAGGGAGATCAGCTAGGTGGTTTGTGACCACCTAGAGGGGTGTGATAAGGAGGGTGGGAGGGAGGGAGATGCAAGAGGGAAGAGATATGGGAACATATGTATATGTATAACTGATTCACTTTGTTATAAAGCAGAAACTAACACACCATTGTAAAGCAATTATACTCCAATAAAGATGTTAAAAGAAAAAAAAAAGAATCAGGGAATGTAAAGATAAATCAATAGAGATTATCCAATCTGCACAACAGAATGAATGAAGAAAAAAAATGAACAGATTCTGAGAGACCTGTGGGATACCATCATTATGCCGATATACACATAATAGGAACACCAAAAAGAGGAGAGAGAAAGGGGCAGAAAAATTATCAGAAAGATAATAACCAACAATGTCCCAAATTTGGTGAAAAATATTAATTTATATACCTAAGAAGCTTAATGCAATCCAAGAAGGATAAACTTAAAGAGGTCCACAACTAGACCCACTATGATCAAATTATCAAAAACAAAGAGAAAATCTTGGGTGAAGCAAGAAAAAAAATGACCCATCACATACAAGGGAACCACAATAAGATTGGTAGCTGCCTTCTCATCATTCACATTGGTGAATGAACCAATGAGATGATATTTTTAAGGTGCTGGAAAAAAATTTTAAAAAAGAAAACTGCTTACCTACCAAAATAAAGATATTCCCAGATAAACAAAGATTGGGAAAGTTGGTTGCTTGCAGATTTGCCTTACAAGATACACTAAAGGAAGTTCTGCAAGCTGATATATAGTAGCTCAAATAAGCACAAAGAAATAAAGTAGTAATGAAGATAATTACACAGATAAACATAAAAGACAGTATTTTACTCTTAATTGATTCAAAAGGCAGCTACATAAAACACTGTAACATTGTATTGTTGGGCTTAAAACATAAAACTGCCATTTGTGTCACAATGATAACATAGAAGAGGGGCAGGGAAGTAAGGAAAGTTTCTATATACTATTTAAATTAAGTTAGCATTCAGCAGATATAAAATTTTAAAAATTACAATGCATTTTTCAATTTCAAGAACAACTTAAGAGATGCTAAGAAAATGAGAAAATAATTCAAAAATGTAAAGTGAAAACAAAAAGCAATTAAAAAGACACACTAGAAGATATCTATGTAACATAAAAAAAGGCAGTAGAGGAAGAACAGAGGAACAAAAAAGAGATGAAAAGAAAATTGATAGAGAAATGATATGTAAATCCAATAATGATATTAATTACATTAAATATAAAATGATTAAATATTGCAATCAAAATGTAGAGCTTATCAGACTGGAAAAAACATATATTATATATATATTATAAAATATACACATTGTGTATGTATGTGGATAAAGTGTCAAAGAAACAAATAGATTAAAATGAAAGGAATGAAAAAACATGCCATGCAAACAGTAGCCATAAGTGACCTGGAATGGCTATGCTAATATCAGACAAAATAGATTTTAAGACAAAAAGGTGTTACTAGGAATAGACACATTTTATAATGGTAAATGGGTCAGTTCATCACGAAGATAGCATAATTATAAACATACATAAACTGAACATAGAGCCCCAAAAAACATGAAACAAAAAATTAGGAGAATTAAGGAAGAAATAGACAATTCATCAACAGTAGTTGCAGGCATCAGTACTCCACTCTCAATAATTGATAAAATAACAACTAAAAATAAGCAAGAATATGGAGGACTTGAACAATACTGTTAAACAACTTGATCTAATTTGTATCTATAGAATATTTTACTCACCAACATCAGAATTTACTCTTCTCAATTGCATATGGAACATTTTTTCAGACTATATCATATATTAGGCCATAAAACAAGTGTTAATAAACTTTGAAGGATTAAACTCATGAAAAGCATGTTCTTTGACCAAAATGGAATTAATTAAATTAGAATCCAGTCACATAATTAAATTAGAGATCAATAACACAGATGTTTGGAAATTAAACAATACTTGTGATACTTGTGATGCAAGGTGATTTTGAAGGTTAAATCAATATGTATATAAAAGAATCTTGCACCACTAATTCATTTATTTATTAATTTATTTCACAAATATTATTGATTCTCCATTATTTGTCAGATGCTGTGTTGAGCATTGGGAATACAATATGATAAAAATAGATACATTACCTAGTATAACATATATTACACCCCAAATTAAATTCTCACAAATTGTATAACTGCAGAAGTTTCCTTGGAAGAATGTGGAAAGATCACAAAGTAGGGTCTTCCTTGGTGATGCAGTGGTTAAGAATCCATCTGCCAATGCAGGGTGCACGAGTTCGATCCCTGGTCTGGGAAGATCTCACATGCCGTGGAGCAACTAAGCCCATGCACCACAACTACTGAGTCCGTGTGCCACAACTACTGAAGGCTGTGCACCTTGTTGTGCTCCACAACAAAGAGAAGCCACCGCAATGAGAAGCCCACCATTTGCTGCAACTAGAGAAAGCCTGCGCGCAGCAACGAAGACCCAATGCAGCCAAAATAAATAAATAAATAAACACAAAGTAGGTAGTGGTAGGAAAGGAGTGAGTACATGTAAATTAAAGCTTCTTAGAGGAAACTGAGGTCTGAAGAATGAGAAGAGGTTGGAATAATTGGAGGAATGTCAAGAAAACTATTCCAGGTACAGGGAATAAGATACGTGGTGAATTTCTCACAGAAACAAGTATGACACATCCAAAGGACTGAATTCATAGTACACACTTACTGTGTATCTGTGGTGATGAGAATAGTGGGGAAAAGATGCTACAGAGAACAGATTCTTGAGAGATTTACAAGACATGTTAAGGAGTTTGTATTTTACTGTAATGTCAAAGGGAAACTTTGGGGATATTAAGCAGAAAAATAATATTATATTTCCATGCTAAAGGATCATTCAAGCTTATTAGAGAACATATGAAAGATGTGCAAGACCAGAGATAGTCATGGGTAATCCAGGTGAGATCTGACAGCTGTGCTGCTGGAACTGGCTCATACTGGATCATGAGAGGGGACTGTTACATAGTTTAATTGTATAATTTCAATTCTTCTCATGTGAGGTATCCAAGAAGAGATTTCTTTCAGGCAGCATCTTATGTATGGATTCAGAGCTTAGGAAACAGAGCTGAAGTAGAGAAAGCATATAGATGTAAACTGAAGCTATAAGAGTGAATGCCATCACTCAAGGAGTGTATGTAAGGTGAAAAGATGAGAGGAAATCCTAAGTAACCACAACATTTAAGGTATTGTCATATAAGGAGAGCAGAAAACTGTGGTCAGACAAAAAAGGGGGAAAACCATGAGAAAGTCATATCACAAAAACAAATGTTTTAAAAAGGAGCAAGAGCTTGATAAATACAGGTGATCTAATCACAATAATTACCTATTTATGCCCTTCCATTAGTTAACTGGTAGAATCAATTTATGCACTAATCAACTTGTCCATTTGTCCTTTCTCTTTGTCATTTGCTTGCTTAACATCTTCTCTCAAATCTGGTAACCTATGGCATTTTAGCATATTCAAGGAAAAGCTCCTCTGATTATATGTACATACTATTGTGACAATACTATAAAATGAATAGTCATTTGTAGTCTAAAAGTGTGCATTAAATCCTTTGAAAACTCTACCTCAAATAGATTGACATTGTGTGAATTTTTAATTTTCAAAAAATTTAATTAAATTTGTCTAAGAGCCACAGTTAATTTAATATTTATTCAGTACAAAAGTTATTAGTATGTTTTATGATCTCAAGGTCAAAACACTACTTTATTCAAGGTAAGGAAACTATATAGAACTAGCTACTTGTAGTGGTTTATATTTTTATTAACCAGAGTCAGAATGAATGTCAAACTGGACAATGAGAAAATAGAGCTTCTAAAGATTATACCTATCGTGGTATTTTTTCCTTCAACAGAGTACTTATTATTTGTTTTGTATTGTCATATATGACATACAACTGTAAATTAATATGACTGACTTCTTTTAGTCAACTATTTTAAGTTTAATTCCCAATAACAATATATCATTGACTAAAAAAAGTAACTGTAGAAAAATGTTTACAAAACAAAACAATACTAATCATTTTCTTTGGACACATATGTATATTTTTGAGGAGAAAAATATATAAAGGTATATATAACTAACCTAATATTAGAAGTGACTTCTAGGCAGTTGAGGTAGAGGGAAATGAGAACTGGATTGGAAAAGAAATGTCCAAGGGAGATTTAAATGCATTTGTCTTTTAAGTTGGAAAAGGTAAATACATTCATGTGTTATTTCTACAATTGTCATTAATTTTTAAAATTAAATTTATTATGACAGTGATAGACCATGTGCAGCCAAGGTGTCAAGACATTTAAGACACTGTTGTTCTAGCTCATTCTTATAGAAAAGGGAGCAAGGCAAGGTCCTTTATTTTCATTTCTATCAAGGCACACACTACATTTGTAGGTGTTTTCTCTTTAAGAGACACTTTAGCTTTTACTATTTGTCAGTTTATAGAACAACCTTAGATATTTAAGCTTAGGACTATAACCATTTTACAGAGGCAGAAGCTTAGAGAAATGCATGAATTAGCAGCAAATCTTGGTTTACATACCATTTTTTCTTTTTTTTACTTTGGCTAACTAAGAGTGTCCTTAAAAGCAGAAATTTTATCTACCAAAGAAAAGAAATTCATGATTGGATAAATCACGCCTAGTAAAGTGCTATGGATATAGCTGGCATTCAATAGATTCTTGCAACTGAATTGGTGTTGAATTAACTATATCAGTACATCATTTGAGTAATTTTTCTTTTATTCCCTGAGAGCAAAGACAAAAAAAATGTTCTGCTGTTTTTAGTTCACAGAGTCCAAGATTGTTTGCACTAAAGTGAAATTCATAATTAATCACCTTCATGAATGACTTTATTTTGGGGATGGAGAGCTGAGGTCAAAAGTGAAAGAACTAATTTCAATGATAATGATAATAGTTCCTCTTATTCAGTGTGCATCCAGCCACTTTATTTGAGTTGTGGTTGATTCTTTCAATAATCAAGCAAGGCACGTACTATTTTTTTCTTTCTCAAGCAAATAATAAGACTAAGAGAAGTTTAATAAATTACTGAAAGCTTTTACCTTTAGTCCTGGGAAAACTTCACTTCTAGAGGTCCTGTCTTTTCCTGACTACCTTAAAGACCTCTCCCCTTAAGTCTGTCTTAGGACATTTCCCCAATTTGTTTTTATTTTAACATTTATCTCTATTCTTTTGCTTAACATCTGTATTCCCATTTAGAGAATGTATAAACTTATGAGAGAAGGAAACTTCCTGTTTAGGGTTTTACTCATGCTTTTAGGGAGAAGGAACTCTGCAATTGTTAAATTGTTTTCTCCACTGTCAAATTTCTTGCCCTTAAACTTAGACTGTCTCTATCTTACTCAGATGTTGTACCAATTCAAGTACATGCATGAAAAATAACAATAAGAAAATATGTTCAATGTTGGTCACATTAGGCACTTGATGCATTTTTACAGAAATGGAAGTTATGATATTTGGAAATATGATCTCAAACATTTTTATATTTATCATTAAACAATCAACATCTCTCAAAATGGATGCTTCCACTGCTCATTTGTGAAAAATTTAGCAATGTTTAGAAATGGCCTTTGAAATTTTAGATCTATTATGCTATTTTCTATTTTACCAATTTGAATCGATCATAATATTTCTGATTGTAAAATGAACAAAAGTATGAAGAAATTGAAATTTTCTCTCTTAATATTGTTCTATCTTGACATTTTTCCTTGCTTTGAAATTTGGGCTGCCATTGTGCATGTATATTGCATTTGTCTTTTCATCTGAGCAAAAATGGTTTGTGTTTGTATCTTGAGAAAAGCAAGTAGCTTGTTCATACTTCTAGAAACTCTACTGTTCTATTTTTCGTAGAAAAAATATAATATCTCATTAGCAGAATATCACTGAGATCCTGTACCAGGTAAACAGTCCTGATTTTAGTTTTAAGGTGTGATGAATCTACTATGATATAGTTGTGATACTGAAAAATCAACAAATTGTAATTCACTTGTGTAAGTTTTTATGAGTACTGGGAAGGTCTTAAATCACTGGAATACATCACAAACTACAGTAGCACCTACAAGACTAAGGCTATGTTTTTTGTTGCTGTTGATGCATTATTTTGCTACTGAGCTGTTCGAGATGTTGGTCTCACATGATCACATCTTTTTGGTATAGTTACCCTAAAAGTAGACAGAAAAACCGTGTCTACATTAACTTTGAAGAGGCACAGAGCTTTTTAAGCACAATTTATCTAATATACACAGAAAGCACCAGCTGCAATAGCTATTTTTAAAGCATACAATTAATTTTAGTTTTCCCTAAACAATCCTGGTAAGAACTTGAATATATGTTGTAGATGCCCAATAAGGAATTCTAAGAACTTCAGTGTACTAAGTAAAAATGGAAAATATATAGAATAGATTTAATTATAAAAAGAGGACAGTTTGACTTCTTTGGACACCCTAGGAACAATGGTCAAAAGAAAAACACTGTGGATAATTGTTAAAGATGCTAAAATTTATTCTCCATTTAAAATTTTAGGCAACTCTTTGGGGATCTTATTAAAACTATCTGTGTTATAAGAAAATTATAAATTTATTTTACAGTAAAGAGAGATCATTATTTATTTATTGCAAAATTGTAGACAACTTTCATCCTTGACTCAAGGACATCATGCAGCTGGGGGACTGGCAATGAGATATTGCTACAATAAGGAACCCAAGCCTAGAAGTGCTATCCTTTCCTGATGGGCCTGAAGCTGTCTTTCTCCACCTAAGTTACCAGGTAGCTGGCAGAGGGATGGGGGAAAAGCAAGAAAGAGGATTCTGAAGCAAAAAGCACTCAATTAGAAAGCCTCAGAAAGAGAAAAACAAATACCGTATCCTAACACATATATATGGAATCTAAAAAAAACAAAAACAAAATTGCCCTAAAGAACCTAGGGGCAGGACAGGAATAAAGATGCAGACATAGAGAATGAACTTGAGGGCATGGGGAAGGGGAAGGGTAAGCTGGGATGAAGTGAGAGAGGGGCATGGACATATATACACTACCAAATGTAAAATAGATAGCTAGTGGGAAGCAGCCATATAACACAGGGAGATCAGCTCAGTGTTTTGTGACCACCTAGAGGGGTGGGATAGGGAGGGTGTGAGGGAAACACAAGAGGGAGAAGATATGGGGATATATATATATATATATATATATATATATATATATATATATGTATAGCTGATTCACTTTGTTTTATAGCAAAAACTAACACACCATGTAAAGTAATTATACTCCAATAAAGATGTTTAAAAAAAAAAAAAGAAAGAAAACCTTTTTGTCCCTGTGGGTCTGAAGTTACCCTCCTCTGCCTAGGTATTAGCAGCCTGCAACACCAGTACTTGCCTAGGAATCACTTATGTTCATGGGTTGGAGACTCCATTTCACCATCAAGAGGCACCAGCTTTCCCAGACTGGGCAAACTCTCTTTACTCCTCAAGCAGCACCAGGAGGAAACAATGGGAACCCCAATGACATGAGATAAACCACAACATAGTAGCACAAAGATTCTAAAAAGTAGCTCTCAAAGGAAGGCCAATACCTGTTTATTACAGGTAAACAGTGTAACTGTCTCCTAAAATAACAATAACAAGAACAAAATTAAATAAGACTCTGAGTTTCCCAACATAATAGCTAAAATGTCCAGAATAAAAAAAAAAAATAATTACTCATCATACCAAGAATCAGGCAAACAATTTAAGTGAGAAGAGACAATTAAGAGACACACACATTGGGGTGATGGAATTATGTGCCAAGGATTACCCAGTAACTGTATGCAAAGAATTATAAAGTTATCATGAAAATAATCCAAATAGCTAAAATTCTTATTAAACAAATTTTTAAAAATATAAAACTTTGACAAATAATTAGAAGCTATAGTAAAGATCCAAATGAATATTATAAAACTGAAAAAAATAATAACATAAATTAATAAAAACTTGTTAGATGAACTACAGAGTTGAGTGACAGTGAAAGTAATAAGTGAACTGAAGGACAAGTCAAATGAATTTACTTGGTTTGAACCAAAAATAAATGAACAGACCCCTAGGGATCTAATAACAAATGAACCAACATTTATATCATTGGATCCTAGAAGGAAAGGATAAGAAGAGTGGGGCTGAAAGAGTATTTTAAAAAATAAAGGCTGAGCATTTTTCACATTTGCAAAAGACATAGACCTACAAATTGAAGAAGCTGAGAAAATGAAAACATGAAAAACAACCCCTCAAATTCCACCCCAAGATACACTATAATTAAACTTCTGAAACCTAAATCTAATGAAAAAGCCTTGAAAGTAGCCAGAGATAAATGACACATTACCTCTAGGGGAACACCTATTCAAATGACAGCATAATTCTTATCTAAAACCATGGAAACCTGAATGAAGTGTCACAATATTTTCCAAGTGCTGAAAGAGAACTGCCCATTATTATTTCTATGTGAAGTGAATGGAATGAAGGGGAAATAGACACATTTATCAATAATTTCTTTCATTACAAATAGTCTAAATATACCACATAAAAGGCATAGATTGGAAGAGAATATACAAATATGGCACAACTATATTCTTATAAGAAACTTGATTCAAATTCGATTACATAGATTCATTGAGAGTAAATAGGTGGAAAAATACACCAGGCAAACATTAAAAAATAAGGAGGGTTATATTATTATCTGATAAAATACGCTTCTGAGGAAATAAATTTACTAGAAACAAAGGGAAATTGCATAATGATAAAAGGATTAATCAAGCAAGAAAACATGACAATTCTAAATTTATATAAACCAAACAAGAGAGTCTCAACGTACAAGAAGCAAAAATGAATAGATCCAAAAGGAGAAATATACAAATCTGTAATTATAGTTAGAAATTTCAGTATCTCTCATTCAAAACTGAAAAGGCTGGAAGAAGTGGAAAATCAGGAAGAATATAGATGATCTGAATAACACAATTAACCAATGGGATATAACTAACATAATAAACACTCCACCCAATATCAGCAAAATAAACATTTTTTTCAAATGCCTACAAATATTCATCAAGATAGAATATATCCTTAGCCATAGAAGCACCTTTGAAATATTTAAAAGGATCAACATAGCTAAAAGCATATTCCCTGACCATGATGGGATAAAACTAGAATTTAATAACATAAGAACAAAAGGAATATCTCTGTACATGTAGAAATTAAATATTCCATTCCTAAATAAACCACACATCCAAGAGGATGACTGAGGAAATAAAAAATATAACTAAATGAAAAACAATATATCAAAATGAGAGGGAAATACACAGCACTAAAAGCTTACATTAGGAGAAAAGATCTCAAATCAATAATCTACTTTTCTAACTCAAATAAGGATTAAAGAAGAACAAAGAAAGCCCATAACAAGCAGAAAGAAGGGAAAATAAAAGGCAGAAGACAATAAAATTAAAAACAGGAAAACCACAGATAAAATCAATGAAACAAAAAACTAGTCCTTAATACAAAATCAAGAAAGTTGACAGAGGGGAGAGATCAAGATGGTAAAATAGAAGGAAGTGGAGCTCACCTCCTACTGCAAATACAACAAAAATACATCTAGACATAGAACTATCCTCACAGAATGCCTACTGAACGCTGGCAGAATATCTCATACAACCAAAGCTGCTAGAAATGTCACCATGTAACTGGGTAGGAGAAAAGAAAAAAAAAAGGAATCAGGGTAGGACCTGTGCCCCTAGGAGGGAGCTGTGAAAGAAGAAAGGTTCCCTCACCCTGGGAGACCCCTTCACTAGTGGGGAGATCAGCTGGGACAGAAAGGGAGCTTCAGAGGCTCAAAGGAGAGTGCAGAATCTGGCTTGTAGCAGGCAGAACAGACAGAAAACAGCACAGATAGTCCTAGCCGCCCTGCTGCACACCACAGCCTGAGATGCACATGTGCTGTTGCACACAGGGGCTGATTGTTGAAACTCAGGTCTCAGTGGAGAGACCTGAGGAGAGGAATAGGGTTGGCTTTACAGAGACAGCCTGAAGGGGCTGAAGAGTGGCCCAGGTTGCAGCTAGGAGTGTGTGAAAGATGGAGCCCAAGGCTGCCATAGGAACCCCATCATTAACACATACATTAAAGGAGGGATAGGGCCCAGTCACAGCAGTCTTATTCTTGGCGTGACTCTACCAGTTCTGGGAGTACACAAACACAGGTGGTTGACAACATGCTGAAGGAGGCAAGGTTACAATCTGAGCCAAGCCCCAGAGACCACATGCCTTTTGAAGCTGGGCTAAAATCAGAGCAGCTTTGTGACTTTGGTGGATTTATGCCACCTTTGTAATCTTAGTGTCTGCAGGACATCCCAATAGATTACTGGTGTGTTCCTGGTTGGGATGGGTACTGAGTTAACAGCTGCAGCTTGTGGGTACATGACAGAGAGGCAGAGCCAGAGACTTTACTAGTGGCTTTGGGAGCATAGCACCTGAGGGATATCTGGGATGACTGCCTGCATTCTCACAGGTGAGGTAGGGCTGAGAACAACACCAACAACAGTATATTATGTGAGCATGCACAACAAGTAAGAGATGACACCACAGAATGCATCTCCTGTGGAGGAAGACTCAGTGGTTCCTCTCCCAGCAGAAGTACTCCAGTCCTGACTACTCCACACCACAGCTCAGAAACAGATCTGGGGGCTTCTACTGCAACAACTGGAGAGAAGACCCTGATCCCAACAGGGGTGTGACAGCCACAGAGCAAAGAGAAGAGTGTGTTCAACATTCAGTGCAGGTTCTGGTCATAACACCAGTCACACAACTTATGAAGGAGATAATGGCCAGCACACACTGAGAAAAGAGACAGCAGTCACCATAATAAAAACAGCCCTCACACCAAAAATATTGGACTCAAACAGTCTACACAGGGAGGTTCCCACATAAAAAGAGCGCTTCAAGATCACAATAGATAACTCTTTCTGCTAAATTAGTAGGATCAGAGAAATATAAGTAAAATAAAGAAGCAGAGGAACCAATCCTAATTAAAAGAAAAATAGAAATCCCCTGAAAGAACAATGAAACCAGATCCCAAATTCAAAAAGGAGGTAAGAAAAATACTGAAGGAATTAAGAAAGGCTATTGATGGAAATGCAGATCACTGTTATAAAAAACAAACAAACTAGAAACCATCAAGAAGAGCCAATTATAATTAGATAACTAATTTGCTGAGATGAAAGCTGACCTAAAGGTGGTAAGTAGCAAACTAAATAATGCAGAAAAATGAATAAGTGATCTGGAAGATAGAATAATGGAAATCATCCAATCAGGACAGCAGACAGAAAGCCAAATGAAGAAAAAATGGAAGCAATATAAGTGACCTATGGGATAACATAAAGCACTCCAATCTATGCATAACAGGGATTCCAAAAGGGGAAGAAAGAGAAGAGGGGATCAAAAATGTATTTGAAGAAATGGATGAAAGCTTTCCAAACCTAAAGAAGGAAACAGATATCCAGGTACAGGAAGCCTAGGGGATCCCAAACAAGATGAACCCAAACATACCTACACCATGACATATCATAAATAAAATGACAAAAGTTAAAGAGAGGATTTTAAAGGAAGCAAGAGTAAAACAAAGAGTTAGTTACACAGGGACCCCCATAAGGCTATAAGCTATTTTCACTACAGAAACAGTCCAGGACAGAATGGAGTGGCAAGATATATTCAAAGCCCTGAAATGAAAAACCTGCGACCTAGGATATTCTACCCAGCAAGGTTATCATTTAGAATAGAAAGAAAGAGAATTTTTCAGACAAATGAACACTGAAATAAAACAGCAATATGGAACCTATCCTTAAAGAAATGTTGAAAAGTCTTCGCTAAATGGAAAAGAAACAAGAATTTATAAGAAAGAGAGAATTGCAACTGGAAAATAAATCACTTAAGTCAGTACATAGATTAATTTTTTTATGAAAGTGATGATAACTACAATGAACAGTAGAAGGATACATGTGAAGATGTAAAAAGGACAACAAAATCGTAAAGTGTGGGAGAGGGGAATAAAAAGTGTATACTTTTTTTTTTTTTGAACCTATATGACTACCAGTCTAATGCAAGTAGATATAGGAAAGGGTTACCATACTTGAAAAACAAGGTAACCACAAATCAAAAACATACAGTAGAGTCACACAAAATAAAAAGAAGAGTACTCAAGCATAACACAAAAGGGAATCTTTCAAACCACAAAAGGAAAAAGAAAAAGAAAAAGAAGAAATACAAAATCAACTGGAAAACAAGGTTTAAAATGGCAATAAATACATATCTATCAATAATTACCTTAAATTTCAATGGACTAAATACTCCAATCAAGAGACATAGAATGGCAGATTAGATAATAAAACAAGAGCTTACAATAAACTGCCTAAAAGAGACTCAGTTTAGGGCAAAGGACACACATAGTTTGAAAGTTAGGGGGTTGGAAAATTTATTTCTTGCAAATGGAAATGAAAGTGGGGGTAACAATACTCATATCAGACAAAATAGACTTTAAAACAAAGGCCATTAAAAAAGATAAAGAAGGACACTATGCAATGATAAAGAGATCAATACAAAAAGAGGATACTACATTTGTTAACCTAACTGCACCCAATATAGGAGCACATAAATATATAAAACAAATACTAACAGACACAAAAGGGAGAAATTGATAGGAATACAGTAATAGTAGGAGACTTTAACACCCCACTGACATCAATGGACAGATTTTAGACAGAAAATCACTAAGGCAATAGACATCCTAAATGACATAATAGAATAGTTAGACTTAATTGATATTTTCCAAGACATTACATCCAAAAAAAAAAAAAAACCCTGAATATGCATTCTTTTCAAAAACGCATTCTCTAGGGTTGACCACATACTAGAACACAAAACAAGCCTCAACAAATTGAAGAGGATACAAATTATTCAAACATCTTTGCTGGTACAATGACATGAAATGAGAAATCAACCACAGAAAGATAAATGAGAAAAAAAAATCACATGGAGACTAAATAACATGCTACTGAAAAACCAATGGATCAATGATGAAATCAAATAGAAAATTAAAAGATATCTTGAGATAAATTAAAGTAAAACAAAACCATACAAAATCTATGGGATACAGAAAAAGCAGTCCTAAAAGGGAAGTTGATAACAATATAGGTTTTCATCAAAAAAACAAGAAAAATCACAAATAAACAACCTAAACTTCTACCTAAAGGAATTAGAAAAAGATGAACAAATTAAACGTAAAGTCAGCAGAAGGAAGGAAATGATAAAGTTCAGAGAAGAAATAAATACAATTGAAATTAAACAAATAGTAGAAATAATCAATAAAACCAAGGGCTGTTTTTTTCCAAAGAGTAAAAAAAATTGACACACTTTGGGTCAGGGTCACCAAGAAGAATAGAGAGAGGACCCAAAAAAGCAAAATAAGAAATGAAAGAGGTGAAAGAACAAAGGAAACTGAAGAAATACAAAAATATATATATACTATGATAAATTTTACGTCAACAAATTGGACAACCTAGAAGAAATGGACAAGAAACATACAGCTCACAAAATCTGAATCAAGAAGAAATAATTTGAACAGACCAATCACTAGAAGTAAAATAGAATCTATAACAGAAAAATTAAATAAAATTAAAAATTAAAAAAAAAAAAACTTCCTGCAAACAAAAGTCCAGGACCAGAAGACTTCACTGGGGAATTCTACTAAACATATAAAGAAGAACATATACTGAGCTTTATCAAACTATTCCAAACGATTGAAGAGGAGGGAATACTCCCAAAATCATTCTATGGAGCCACCAAGACTCTTATACCAAAACCAGACAAAGACATTACCAAAAAAATAAAATTACATGCCAATATCTTTTGATGAATATAAATGCAAAAATTCGCAACAAAATATTAGCAAACTGAATCCACCTACACACACAAATGATTGGATACCATGATCAAGATGAATTCATCCCAGGGTCAAAAGGATAGTCCAACATAAGTAAATCAATAAATGTGATACACCACATCAAAAAAAGGAAAGACAAAAAACACAAGATCATCTCAATGGATACAGGAAAAGCATTTGATATAATTGAACATCCATTCATGAAAAAAATTCTTTTTACCTTTTATAAGATATAAAAGATAATTATATTTTTATCTTTTATAAGATAAAAATTCTTATAAAAAGTGGGTATAGAGGGAACATATCTCAACATTATAAAAATTATTATGAAAAACCCACCTCCAATATGACACTCAGCTGTGGAAAGATGAAAGCCTTCCTGCTAAGATCTGGAACACGACAAGAATGCCCACTCTCACCACTTCTATTCAACATAGTACTGGAATTCCTAGCCACAGCAATCAGACAAGAAAAAGAAATAAAAGTATCAAAATTGGAAGGGAAGAGGTAAAATTATCATTATGTGGAGATGACATGATATTATATATAGAAAACCCCAAAGACTTCACATAAAAACTACTAGAATTGAGAAACGAATTCAGCAAGGGAGAAGGATACAAGAATAACATACAGAAATCAGCTGCATTTCTTAACCCTAACAATGAAATCACATAAATGGAAAGGAAAAAAAAAAGCTTTTTTAAAACTCATCAAAAAATAAAATACTTTCAAAGGGAGCAATCAGGATGGCAGAGTAGTAAGATGTGAAGCTCACTTCCTCCCACAAATACATCAAAAATACATCTGCATGTGGAACGATTCTCACAGAATATCTACTGAATGCTGGCAGATCTCAGACCTCTGAAAGGGCAAGAAAATCTCCACATAAATGGGTAGGAAAAAAAAAAAAAGAAAGAAAAGTGTGAAAGGAATTGGGATGGAACCTGTGCCCTTGGGAGGAGCTGTGAAAGAGGAAATGTTCCTGCAACTGTGGAAGTTCCCTCATGGACAGGGAGATCAGCCAGGACAGAGTGGGACCAGAGCCTTGGAGGAGAATACAGCAACTGGTTTGCAGCAGCTTGAACAAGAACCCCCATAAGCCTATAAGCTATTTATATCTACAACCTAGGATACTCTACCCAGCAAGTTTATTATTTAGAATAGAAAGAAAGATAAAGAATTTCTCATACAAGCAAAAACTAAAAGAATATAGCAATAGTAAATCCACCCTACAAGAAATACTGAAAGGTCTTCTCTAAATTAAAAATTTATAGTAAAAAATCTATTGTAAAAATGTATACAAAAGAGAAAACTGAAATCAGAAAGCAAATAAGCCAGTGCACAGATTAAAAATTTTTTTTTAAATTTCTGTGAAAGTGATGATAACCACAATGAACAGCAGAAGAATGAATGTGAAGATGTAAAAGAGGACATCAAAATCATAAAAATATACTGGAGGATAGTAGGAAAATATAAATTTTTTTTTCATTTCCTAAAATGTGTTTGAGCCTATATGACTACCAGTCTAAGGCAAATAGATATAAGAAGGGGTTAACATACTTGAAAAACAGAATAAGCACAAATCAAAAATATGCAATACATTCAAAAAAAACAAAAAAGAAGAGAACATAACTATAATACAAAAGAAAACAAACATCAAACAAGAAAAAGAAAAAAAAGGGACAAAGAAGAAATATAAAATCAGTGGGAAAACAAGGTTTAAAATGGCAATAAATACATATCTATCAATAATTATCTTAAAGGTCAATGGACTAAATATTCCAATCACAAGACATAGAGTGGAAGATTGGATAAAGAAACAAGAGCCTACAGCATGCTGCCTACAAGTGACCCACTTTAAGGTAAAGGACACACACAGATTGAAAGTGAGGGGATGAGAAAAGATATTTCATGCAAACGGAAATGAAAATAAAGTAGGGGTCGCTATAGTCAAACCTGACAAAATAGACTTTAAAACAAAGGCCATAAAGAAAGATAAAGAAGGGCACTATGTAATGATAAAAGGATCAATATAAGAGGAGGATTTTACACTCATCAACATATATGCACCCAATATAGGAGTGCCCCAAAACATAAAACAAATACTAACAAACATAAAGGGAGAAATTGACAGGAATACAATAATAGTAACATCCACTAACATCCCACTAACATCCCACTCACATCAATGGACAGATCCTCTAGATAGAATATTAATAAGGCAACAGAGATATTAAATGACAAAATTCAACAGACTTAATTGATATTTTCAGGACATTACATCCCCCCCCAAAAAAAAACCCAAACAGAATATACATTCTTTTGGAGTGCACATGGAACATCCTCTAGAATTAAGCACATACCAGGGTACAAAAACAACCTCAACAAATTTAAGAGGATAGTAATTATCTCAAGCATCTTTTCTAACCACAATGGCATGAAACTACAAATCAATGACAGAAAGATAAACAAGAAAAGAACGATCATATGGAGACTAAACAGCTTGCTGCTAAAAAACCAATGGGTCAACGATGAAATCAAAGAGAAAATTTAAAGAAATATCTTGAGACAAATGACAGTGAAAACACAACCATACAAAATCTATGGGATTTAGAAAAAGCAGTCCTAAGAGGGATGTTCAGAACAATACAGGTCTTCCTCAAAAAACAAGAAAAATGTCAAATAAACAAGATAACCTACTACTTAAAAAATTAGAAAAAGAAGAACAAACAAAACCTAAAGTCAGCTGAAAGAAGGAATAATAAAAATCAGAGAGAAAATAAATAAAATAGAGATTAAAAAAGAGAAAAAATAAATAAAACCAAGAACTGGTTCTTTGAAAGGATAAGATTGACATACCTCTGTCCAGGCTCACCAAGAAGATAAGAGAGAACATAAAAAAAAAAAAAAAAGAAATGAAAAAGGAGACAAAGAAACCAATACTGAAGAAATACAAAAAAACAGTAAGGGAATACTATGATCAAAGCTATGACAAAAAATTCGACAACCTAGAAAAAATGGAAAACTTTCTAGAAACATATAGCCCACCAAAATTGCATCAAGAAGAAACAGATAATTTAAATAGAACAATTGCTAGAAGTGAAATAGACTCTGTAATTAAAAACCTCTCTACAAACAAAAGTCCAATACCAGATGGCTTCACAGGTGAAGTCTACCAAACATACAAAGAAGAACTTATACTGATCCTTCTCAAACTCTTCCAAAAAATTGAAGAGTAGGGATCATTCCCAAAGACATTCTATGAAGCTACCATCATCCTGATACCAAAACCAGACAAAGACACCAACAAAAAAGAAAATTACAGGCCAATATATTTGAAGAATATAGATGCAAACAAAATATTAGCAAACCAAATCAAACAACATGTAAAAAAGAGCATACACTATGACCAAATGAGATTCATCCCAAGTTCACAAGGATAGTTCAACATAGGCAAATCAATTAATGTGATAAACCACCTCAACAAAAGAAAAGACAAAAACCACATGATCCTCTCAACAGATGCAGAAAAAGCATTTGACAAAATTCTACATCCATTCATGACAAAAACTCTTGCCAATGTGTGTATAGAGGGAACATATCTCAAGATAATAAAAGCTGTTTATGACAAACCCACAGCAAATATAATACTCAATGGTGAAAACCTGAAAGCCTTCCCACAAAAATGGTACAAGACAAGGATGCCTATTCTCACCTGTTCTATTTAGCATAGTACTGGAGGTCCTAGCCACAGCAATCAGAGAAGAAAACGAAAGAAAAAGTATTCAAATTGGAAGGGAAGAGGTAAAATTATCATTATATGCAGATGACATGATACTATATATGGAAAACCTTAAAGACTCTACACAAAGAGTACTAGAACTAATAAATTTAGCAAGGTAGCAGGATACAAGATTAACATACACAAATCAGCTGCATTTCTCTACAGTAACAATGAAATATCAGAAAAAGAATGTAAAAAGAAAAATACCTTTTAAAATTGCACCCTGAAAAATAAAATACTTAGGAGTATATATGACCAAGAAGGTGAAATACTTAGACCCTGAGAACTATAAAACATTAATAAAGGAAACTGAAGATGATTCAAAGAAATGGAAAGATATCCCTTGATCTTGGATTGGAAGAATTAATATTATTAAAATGGCCATACTACCAAAAGCAATCTAAAGATTTAATGTGATCCCTATCAAATTACCCATAACATTTTTCACAAAACTAGAACAAATAATCTTAAAATTTATATGTAACCATAAAAGATCCAGAATTGCAAAAGCAACCTTGAAGAAAAAGAACAAAGCAGGAGGTATAACCCTCCTAGACTTTGGACAATACTACAAATCTACAGTAATCAAAACAGTGTGGTATTGGCACAAAAACAGACATATAGATCAGTGGAAAATAATAGAGAGCCCACAAATAAACCCACATACTTAAGGTCAATTAATCTTTGACAAAGGAGGTGAGAATATACAATGGGAAAAATACCATCTATTCAGCAAGTAGTGTTGAGAAAGTTGAAAAGCCACATGTAAAGAAGTTAGAACATCAAAGGAGTTAGAACACATCATCTCACCATACACAAAAATAAATGCAAAATGGCTTAAAAACTTAAACATAATACATGACATCATAAAACTCCTAGAAGAGATCATAGTCAAAACATTCTCTGACATAAATCTTACCAGTGTTTTCTTAGGTCAGTCTCCCAAGACAATAGAAATAAGAACAAAAATTAAAAATGGGACCTAATCAAACTTATAAGCTCTTGCACAGCAAAGGAAACCATAAACAAAATGAAAAGACAACATACAAACTGAGAAAATTTTCTGCAAATGTTGTAGCCCAAAAGGGCTTAATTTCCAAAATATACAAACAGCTCATACAACTCAACAACAAGAAAAAAACAAAACCCGATCAAAGAAAGTGTAGAAGATCTAAATAGACATTTCTCCAAGGAAGAAATACAAATGGCTAATAGACACATGAAAGATGTTCAACATCACTAATTACTAGAAAAATGCAAATCAAAACTACAGTGAGGTACCACCTCACACCAATCAGAATAACCATAATAAAACAATCTACAAATAAAAAACACTGGGGAGGATGTGGAGAAAATGGAACCCTCCTACACTGTTGGTGGGAATGCAAGTTGGTACAGCCACTATGGAAAACAGTATGGAGGTTCCTCAGAAAACTAAAAATAGAATTACATATAATCCGTCATTCCCACCCCTGAGGATATATCCAGACAAAACTCTAATTCTAAACATATATGCATCCCCATGTTCATAGCAGCATTATTCACAGTAGCCAAGACATGGAAACAACCTAAATGTTCATTGACAGATAAATTGATAAAGAAGATGTGGCACATATATACAATGGAATACTACTCAGCCATAATATAGAACAAATTAATGCTATTTGCAACAACATGGATGCAACTAGAGAGTTTTATACTAAATGAAGTATGTCAGAAAAAGACAAATACCATATGATATCACATATATGTGGAATCTAAAATATGACTCAAATGAACCTATCAAAAAAGAGAAACAGCCTCATGGACATAGAGAAAATACTTGTTGTGGCCAAGGGGGAGGAATGGAGTGGGAGGATGGGGCTAGCACATTTAAGCTATTTTATACATAGAATGGATAAACAACAAGGTCCTATTGTATAGCACAGAGAACTATGTTCAATGTCCTGTGATAAACCATAATGAAAATGAATATTAAAAAATATATATTTTTTATATTTGTAAGTATATATGTATAACTGAATTACTTTTTCTGTGCAGCAGAAATTAACACAACATTGTGAATCAACTATACTTCAACTTAAATTTTTTTTTTAATAATTAAAAAGTACTTAGAAGCAAACCTCACCAAGGAAGTGAAAGACATATGTTGAGAAACATAAAACATTGATAAAGGAAATTGAAGATGATTCAAAGAAATGGAAAGATAACCCATGTTCTTAGATTGGAAGAATTAATAGTGTTAAAAAGGCCTTACTAACCAAAGCAATCTACTAATATAATGTGATCCATATCAAATTACCTATGACATTTTTCACAGAACTAGAATATATAATTGTAAAATTTATATGGAACAATAAAAGACCCAGAATTGCCAAAGGAATCCTGAGGAAAAAGAACAAAGTAGGAGGCATAAGCCCCCAGACTTCAGCTAATACTACAAAGCTACAGTCATCAAAACAGCATGGTATTGGCATAAAAACAGACAGATGGGTCAATGGAACAGAAGAGATACTCCACAAATAAACCCACAAACCTACATTCAATTAATCTTCAACAAAGGAAGCAAAAATATAGAGTGGAGAAAAGACAGTCTCTTCAGTAAGTGGTGTTGGGAAAGTTGGACAGTCCCATGTAAATCATTGAAGTTAGAAATTCTTCACACCATACACAAAAATAAACTCAAAATGGCTTAAAGACTTAAATATAAGGCATGACTCCATAAAACTCCTAAGAGAGAACTTAGGCAAAACATTCTCTGAAATGAATTTTTGCAATGTCTTCTTAGATCAGTCTCCCCAGGCAATGGAAATAAAAGCAAAAATAAACAAATGGTACTAAATCAAACTCATAAGCTTTTGCACTGCAAAAGAAACCATACATGAAACCAAAAGACATCCTACAGACAGGGAGAAAATATTTGCAAATGTTGTGACTGACAAGGGCTTAATTTCCAAATTATAAAAACAGCTCCGACAATTCAATAGCAAAACAACAAACAACCCAATCGAAAAAAGGGCAGAAGACCTAAATAGACATTTTTCCAAAGACTAGAGATGACCAATAAACACATGAAAAGATGTTCAGTATCACTAGTTATTAGTGGAGAAATAAAATCTACAGGGATGTATTATCTCACAATTGGCCATGATTAAAATCTCTAAAAATATTAAATGCTAGAGAGGGTATGGAGAAAAGGGAACCCTCCCACACTGTTGGTGGGAATACAAATTGGTGCAGCCACTATAGAAAACAGTAAGGAGGTTCCTTAGAAAACTAAAAATAGAGTTGCCATATGATCCAGCAATCTCATTACTGGGCATATATCCAGAAACGAAGAAAACTCTAATCAGAGAAGATATATGCACCCCAATGTTCATAGCAGCACTATTTATGACAGACAAGACCTGGAAGTAACGTAAATGTTCATTGACAGATAAATGGGTAAAGAAGGTGTGGTATATATACACATTGGAATAATAGCCATAAAAGAGAATGAAATAATGCCATTTGCAGCAACGTGGATGGACTTATAGATTACCATACTAGGTAAAATAGGTGAGACAGAAAAAGACAAATATCATATGATATCACTTATATGTGAAATCTAAAATGTGATACAAATGAACAATTTACAAAAGAGAAACAGACTCACAGACATTAAAAAACAAACTTATAATTACCCAAAAGGAAAGCTGGAGGATAAATTAGGAGTTTGGGATTAGGAGATATAAACTACTATATATAAAATAGATAAACAACAATGTTCTACTGTATATAACACAGGGAACTGTATTCAATGCCTTGTAATAAACTATAATGAAAAAGAAAACCTCTGGCAAGATTACAAGAATTGAAAGAAATGACTTAAGTTATTAATCTCCAGATTGACACAGGGTTATCACTACAAATTGTGCTACCATTAAATAGAATAAGAAAATAACTATGAAAATGTTACACTCATAAATCAAAAACTTAGAGTAAATGTACTAATTCCTTAATAACGAGAAACACTCCAAACTCAACCAAGACAAAGTACATAATGTAAATAATTCTATAAACATGAAAGACATTGACTGTATGGCATTAACAATTATGACTTCTTAATCTTCCTTGATTCTGAAGAAACTTTTTCTTCCCCTGAGTCTACACACTTTCCTTTTACTGAAATCTTGCCCTGTACCCATCCATCTAAACCTTCCGTTAGCCTAGTTAAGATTTACTCATCTGTTAGGTCAATTGAAGAAATGATTTATTGAAAAAGAAGTCTTTCCTAAGACCCAAAATAAGTTAGGTTCTTGTAGGGGTTATTTTTTATCTGTTTCCACTTGTGCAGCATTAACTTCCATTCCCCCTAGTATCAGCTCCTCACTTTTCTAGTATTTACTCAATTTCAATCCACGTGGTTTCAGTAGAACTGACTCCACAGCTTGCTACAAGGTATTTATGTCATAGGCCTGGTCAATGAGAAAACTGCATTCTTTGGCATCAGTGGCCAAAATGGATGGACATGTGGCTGAAGCCATGACAATTGTCCCAAAGACACAATTCCATACCTTTGTTTTGAACCATTGAGAATAAAAACACTCTTGCTATGAATTTGAAGTCAGTAGGTTGTAAACTACATATTTTAGAGATATTTATCCTACCACCATGGACACTCAACATTAGACCAAAGTCCACAGAGAGGGAAGCAAAGTTTAATGGTGGAGACTAAGTCCTGATAACATTGCTTTAATATGTAGGTAAAGGTTTAATTTTTTTCAACACGAGCTAGTTAATTCCTTCTTGCTTTAAGTCATTTTGGATTTGGATTTGTGGCACTTCTAACTTAAAGGGCACAGATTAATATAGACCCTCTATTAATTGTGGGCTTTGATTTTATAACATTACAATTGTGATATATTTGTCTCTTGTACTAGACATGTGTAAGTTCTATGAGGGAAGGCTCATGCTTGTTTTGTTCCTGATTCTCCCATAGCTTTAAGCACATTATATGCCCATTAAGTATTTTTCAATGAATTAATACAATTATTCAAGTTTCTATTGAGCTTTTTGTTTTCATATCCAAAAATATCTTGTTCATTTGTCTTAGATTTTTCCATCATAGATATTTAAACAATATTTGATGAATTACTTTGCCTCTCAATAATCATATATATTGTTTTTATATTTCCCTTTTACATACACATTAAATTTCTTATTAATATTATACCTAGGTATTTTAAGTTTTGTGTTTCTATTAGAAATCAGATCATCCACCATAATTCTCCAATTTGTCTTTGGTATATAAAGGAAAGCTCTTGATTTGGTGTTATTCATTTCACATCTACACATTACAGTGACCTCTCATTTCAACTATAACAAAGTTGCTTATCTTTGGTTTTATATGAGGAAACAAATAAGGATATTTTTGTCCCTGTCCATATATTTTACTGCATTAACAATAAAGTTTAGTATTTAAAGAGTAGAATCTTTAACTTCTATATTGATTTGCCACATGTTTTTTTAAACTTTAACTTTATTTTCACTTTCTTGTCCCTAGGTTTTCTTTCTTTTTTTAACTTTTCATTTTGGAGTAATTAGACTTAAAAAATTAGCAAAACTAATACACAGAATTCCCATGCATCCTTCACCTAGCTTCCCCTAATTGTTGATATCTTATATAATCATAATATTATCAAAATCAGGAAACGAACATTAATACATCACTGCTACTGTTACTAATTACAGACTGTAATCAAATGTTACCAGCTAATGTGCTCCATTTTAGTTCTCTGAGTTGAGATGCCAACAGACAAACTTTGGAGTTGAAGGTTACATGCATAACAATTGGGACATATTGCCAAATTGCTTTCCCAAAAGGCTGAACAAATTTGAAGTACCCTATAGGAAGATTCCATCACTGTAAATTCACAAGATCATAGTTATCTCTTATTTTGCTGTTGTTCATATGTTGGTCATTGATTACTAGTGAGCATGAAACCTGCTTTATCCTCCAAAATTTTTATTGCCTAATTATGTAGGGATATCTTTCTAATAATTTGTACATACTTTGTATAAACTATTGACTTCTCTCTCTCTCTCTGTATATATATATATATATACATATATATGTATATCAACATATTGTTACATATACTTTATTTGTTGAAATATTTTTAAGTCTACTTCGTGTATTTTTATTTTGTTCATTGTAATCAATTTCACACTATATATTATGAAAATGTAATTTTAGAGTCAACGTATTTTAGCAAATCAGATACTTCTCACTGAGGGAGCTTAATCTTTCCCAGTAGTTCTATTTCTGGCTTTGTATCAAGGTTTATGACCACTTCTAGCATGACTTGTGGTCTTTATTATGCTAAAAGAGTGTGTCTCTTGCCTACCCTGTGTTCTATTAAGTTAGACTTGGGCGACACAGCCAGGCAAATTGCACTTTTCCAGTCTAGAAATTTCTCCAAGGATTGACCTAAAGGGAGAAGGGGACACACTTGGATTCTTTTTTTTTAATTGAAATATAGTTGATTTAAATGTTGTGTTAGTTTCTGGTGCAAAGTGATTCAGTTATATATATATATATATATATATATATATACATATATATATATATATATATATTCTTTTCCATTTTCTTTTCCAATATGGTTTATTACAGGATATTTACTATAGTTACCTGTGCTGTACAGTAGGACGATGTTGTTTATTTCATATATAGTAATATGTATCTCCTAATCCCAGACACCTAACTTATCCTTCCACCACCCCTTTTCCACTTTGGTAACCATAAGTTTGTTTTCTATGTCAGTGATTCTGTTTCTGTTTTCTAAATAAATTCATTTGTATCATATTTTAGATTCCACTTATAAGTGATATCATATGGTATTTGTCTTTTTGGGTCTAACCTATTTCACCTAGTATGACAATCTCTAAGTTGATCCACATTGCTGCAAATGACATTATTTCATTCTTTTTTATGACTATTATTCCAGTGTGTATATATACCACATTTTCCTTATCCATTCATCCGTCAGTGGACATTTAGGTTGCTTCCAGGTCTTGGCTATTATAAATAGTGCTGCTATAAACATTGGATGCATATATCTTCTCTGATGAGAGTTTTCATAGTTTCTGGATATATACCCAGTAGTGGGATTGCTGAAGCATACGGCAACTCTATTGTTAGATTTTTAAGGATCCTCCATACTGGTTTCCATAGCAGCTGCACCAATTTATATTCCCACAAACAGTGTAGGACAGTTCTTTTCTCCACACACTCTCAGCCCATTTGTTACTTGTAGATTTTTAATGATGGCACACTTGGATTTTTTATCTTAGCTTGCATGAGTTGTGGGAAATCTCATATCTTAAATTGAATTACCGACTCTCAAACCTTATAATATTTCTATCATGAACATTTCTTTTCTGCTTCTTTGAAACAAATTATTGACTAGCAGTTTCTTAACATGTAAAGGTAGTTTCCTTTCAGAGAGATGAAACAATTTTGCAAAGCATGTCAAGTAGTTTCTGATATTTTTCTTAGAAAAATAAAAGTCAAGGCTTATGCCTGAAGAGTGGATGTTCCACTGTTACATCTAATTGTACAGTTTCTCTGTGCAAGTTTGGTGATCTTATTTAAGTTTTATCTGATTGTGAATTCTTATTAATCATTGAGTTGATTTTTTCCAATCTGTGGACTTAGAAACATGAATTTATGATGATATTCAACCAGAACTCCCTAGAGTACTAATATAAATGTGACTCTCCTAACTTGTTATTACCACCATTTTGAACTATTAAGACCTGTGCTGTAGTTGTTGTTAAGTATTTTTTGAGGCATACTTCCTGAAACTAGCATTGATTCTCACTTAAAAATTCAATATATTTGTATTGTTCTAGATTGTATTGTTCTCATTAAAACAATTTTTAAATGGCTTTTTAATTATTTACTTATATAGAAATTTTATATGCATTAAATATATATTAAATAAATAAATATATGTATATATAACAGAAACATAAGCCATCAATAATTTCAACAAATCAACATTTCAAAATATTTTAAGTGAAATTTACTATTGAGATAATTGTAAATTCTCATACAGTTGTAAGAAATAATAAAAAAAGATCCCATGTATATTTTTTCCAATTTCCCACATTATCATTTGTAAAACTATAGTACAATATCATGACCTCTATTTTGACATTGATATAATCCACTGATATTATTCAGATTTACCCAACTTTACCTTATTGATTTGTGCACGTATATGCGTATGCATATTTTGTTCTATATAATTTTTAGGACATGTATAGTTTTATGTATGCACTACAAGTCAAGATACTGACAGTTCCATCACCACAAGAACCCCTCTTGTTGCCCTTTTATGACAACACCCACCTCCCTTCTGTCTGCCTCTCTCACTCTCATCTGTAATGCCTGACAAGCATTATATTCTCCACTAGTGAAATTCTGTCATTCCAAAAATGTAATATAAATGGAGTTTCATAGTATGTAACCTTTTGAGACTGGAGTATTTTCACTATGCACAGTTATCTGGAGATGCAGTCAAATTGCAGTCAAATGCAGTCAATAATTCATTCCTTTTTATAGCTGAGTAGTTTTCTGTGATTTGGATGTACCACACTTTGTTTAACCATTAGTTTGTTAAAGGACATCTGGCTCTTTTCAGCTTTTGACTATTACAAATAAAACTGCTATGAGATTTTTGTGTTGAACATAAAGTTTTATTTCTCTGGGATAAACATCCAAGAGCACAATTGTTAGGTTATATGAGAGCTGCATGTTTGGTTTTATTAGAGCTAAGAGATTACAGAGGAGCGGTATCATTTTAATTTCCCATTAGCAACATATAATTGATCCACATTAATTTTTCAATTGATCCCAAGTTTATATTTGTGTTTTAGAAAATATCCATTTCTTTATATTGTTCTTACCAACTTCATTAATATTATCATTTTGTGTTTCTTTTAGAATCCATACAATAATAGATACAAAGTTTCTTCTGAAGGTAGTTGAATGAAAAATGATTAGTAGGAGAGACCAGAAGCTGTAGAGAGGCAGGTACTGGAGTTTTCCTAAGCCCATGTGCTATTATATGTCCCCTACACTAGATGGTTTTTCCCTCACACACAGAAACCTCGCCATATGAACAACTTAAATTCTGCCTCAAAACAAAAACAAAACTGCAAAGTACTGCATGTCATGGTTACTTTCAAAGAATCAAAAGAGCTACAATTAATGTGACTGCCAAAGGTGTACTAAAAAGGTTATATTAAAGGAAAAAGGAGCAGTGATCTGTAGTTAAAATCAACAACACTAGATTATAGAGTCCTGGGTTCTAGTTCCACAAGTGACACTGATTGTTGTGTGAGCTTGTATTTTTCACTCACAATGCTTTGTCCCTCAGACAACTCTGAGCCACCTGTATAAGATCACATATTTATTTTCCTGGAAATTAAAATGAATTGAATGATTTTTCTCATTTACATTCATGTTATATAAAATACATATATTAATAAATTGAAATAATTGGTAGTCTTTCTTTGGGATTGTAGAAGAAATTATCTGTGAGAATTTATTTTAACATGTTACACAGCCTGCAAGTAGGAGTGGCTTACACATTGCTATTCAAATTCTAAGAGGACAAAGTTTTTCACATCTCATCTCCAGTACAAATTCTGGGGGAAAGAGGAAAAGCACAGATTATCACCAGATCACTATTGGTTAAATTCTCTAGTAACCTATGGAAATCTCATCTTACCTGTGTCCTAAAAAGTGACCAATTAGTACATAACAATATATATTTTGTAATCATGACTTGTAGTTCTGATGATTGAAATTTAATGGAAATAGATTATAGGAAATTAATAGAGTATTGTGAAGCTTAATTAAAAAGAAAACTAATGTTCAGGGAAATTCAATTTTTTCATGTGTTAAACATATCTTAGTGTTTCAAAACGCACTGTAAAAAGTTTAACTAGGACACATTCATTAAATTGCATTTGTTTGCCTCATCAAACAGCAGATGGTGAGTCATTTTTCGAAAAGTAACATGTGTTACCTTTACCAAATAGAGTTATTTCATCATTTCAGACAATTGTTTTGAATGTGCTATTGAAATTTTTATTTTCAGTGTGGAAGCAAAATAAGCACACAAAAATTTCCTTGGAGTTCTAGCCTTAGTTACTTGCTAACATTTCAAGGTTATCCTATCTCTTGTCAACAACTGGTTATTGACCCCTGATGCATACAAAAGGAAAGCTCTGAAATCATATTTGTGGCAACTAATCTATTTTTTTTAACCATGAAATCAAGAGCCTTAATCACATTAGTAATGCCTGACTGTTCTGTTTCAATTCCAGGGCTGTCTAGTGAAACTAATGAACTGTCTTGATGGCTCGAAAGCAGAACCAGGGTCTCACAGACCAGTTGTGAATTATGAGTACATTTCTTTCTATTGCCCATAAATATCTTCTAGTTTTATATTCACAGTAGCATAAAACACCTAAATTCACATCACTGACTGTGTAGCAGTGCTCTGCATGTTTGGGATTAATAGTCGAGTTAAGTATATCCCTTATATTTAAAAAATTCATTTTCAGCATAGTCCAACCATAAATCAGACCTTATCTGGTGACAAGGTTGATAAATGTCAGCATCTTTTTTTTTCTCACTGTGTGTGTCATAATAACTTTCACACTGCATCATGAAATAGTGTTTTGGAGAGAAATAGACCTAGAGTTAAATACTATAACATCAAGTTTGAAAGGTAATATTGGTTTTGACATGAGACCATCGCATGGCTGGAGCTGAATAATAAAGTCAGTGCCAAAGAATGGGTGTGGAGAAGTTGATTTGGCCATTATGTGTATAGAGGTAAGACTTTGATTACAAATGGAATTTCTCAGGAAGGTGATGCAAAAAAAAGGTTGGTTTTAACATAGAGATTGGGGAAATGCCTGTAAAAGAAATAAAGGAAGGGGAAAAATTTCAATTGAAGGTCAGCAGGGCTTAACTGAAAGAAAGGCAAGTGACGTAGATGCAAATGGAGATGAAAGACACAGAAGTAGTGAGGGCCTTTCATGAGGCAGCCATTTAAATATGTCAGAAGCAAGGTGAGTGTCCAGGAGGAGGCAAGTATTAAATTTAATGAAAATCAATGAAAACAAAAAGTGTCTGGATTCAAGTTCTAAATGTTCAAGGGAAACCTGAGAAGGGTGTTACACAGAATGGTAACCAGCTCATGCTTAACTCTGCTGAGTGAAGAAGAGGCAGATGGAATGAAAGTAAGTTGTAAGGGCACATATGCAACACCGACCTGACTGCACTGTACAATTTGCTGTGTCCCTTATTTTTCTCTAAGGTGCCATCGACTAGCTGAGGAATCTTTGCCTTAGTAATATTTGAATGTATTCTCCAACCTTCTACTCCCACACACACATTCTGGTTTTTGGCTGGAAGAGTCATTCAAATACAAATCACCGTTGTTTACTAAATACATTTTTCTCTAGCTCTAGCAATTTATAGGAGTTTTTTACTAAGTTCATTCATTGTCTTCAATAAATCCTTGAAAGTAGACTTACAACTGTGAAAAGGATGCCTGGTATAACCTCTAACCATTCTGATGTAAACTTACCCTGTGATAATCCCAGGAAGAAGACCAGGCTAATATAATGCAGAGATAGTGTAAAACTGTAGCTCCAAAAGAGCACCAGTACTAAGATTTCCCTGAAATACAATCATATTTGTAACAATGGCCATTTATTTAATATATCAATAATAATAATAATAATGACAGTAACAATAGCCCCTATTTTGTGATGAGCATTTGTTATATGCCAGGAATTCTAATATGTGCTTTGCTTATTTTATCCTTTTAAATCTTCTCACCAACCTTATGATTTAAGCATTATTTTCCCAATTCACAGATGAGCACTTTGGAGCTCAGAGAGACTGAAAAACCTGCCCAAGGTCACTCTCAGTAATTAGAAGAGTTGTGGCTCTAGTCAGATATGCTCTAGTGCAGAATCTCAGACAACATGGATTTATTTCACTGGATTAAGGATTGTCTTACCTTTTGTTTTTTGTTATAAAAATACTCTAAGACAAGGGGTAATTTAAAATTCCATAACTCCATAGTTTAAGTGAATGCCTCATTTATTTTTAAATTTTTATTTATTATTATTTTTTTGGCGGTACTAGGGCCTCTCACTGCTGCGTCCTCTTCCGCCACGGAGCACAGGCTACGGACGCGCAGAATCAGCAGCCATGGTTCACGGGCCCAGCTGCTCCCCGGCATGTGGAAGTCTCCAGGAACGGGGCACAAACCCGCGTCCCCCGCATTGGCAGGTGGACTCCCAACCACTGCGCCACCAGGGAGGCCCCTTCATTTATTTTTAATTCAGAAGACATGGGCCCAAAAGAGTGTGAAAGCGTAAGACATTAGTAAAGGAACAATGTGCTTAAATGTTTGCTGAGAGAGAGGAAATGTGTCAGGGGCATGAAAGGAAATTTTCTCCTATATTACACTTTTGTTTAGCCTTGTTCCTGACTGGAAGAGTTTAAGATTAACTCATTTCAACAAGTTGTGCAGTTTCATGAGGGGATAAAAGATCTCCAGTAGAGCCCTAGTCATGAAATTTCCCCAAAATATAATAATAGTACTAATGATCATTTATTTGTTTGATATATTCTTAATAACAACAATAATAGTCTTATTTTGAGTTGAATATTTATTATATATGAGGGATTCTAATATGTGCTTTTCTTATTTTATCCATTGAGAGCCTTCCTGCAACCCTATAATAAAAACTGACAAATATTTCCAGGAAGTGTGAGTTCCTAGACACTAATGGATCAATGCCACAAGTGATGGTATCAGTTCTGCTTCCAAATAAAATTTGGGACTTCAAGTGAATGAAAATAATAGGAAGTAATGAATGACAATAAAGGCCTTGAGTAAAAACAGGATTGAAATTAAGACCATGGGTTAAGCCTAGATAAATATTAAAGTCCTGTTCAGATGTGAGAAATTAATTGCTTTTCATGTTTCTAAAGTAGGCTCTTATAGTTTTAAGTCAAGATAACTGTATGCAAATATGTCAGATTAAAATCTAAAGGCACTTATTTATATTTCCACCAACAACGGTATACAAGTGTTTCCTTTTCTCCATACCCTCATCAGCACTTATTATTTCTTGTCTTTTTGATGAGTACCATCCTAAAAAGTGTGAGGTGATAACTCATTGTGGTTTTGATTTTCATTTCCCTAGTGATTAGTGATGTTTAGCATAGTTTTATATACCTTTCAGTCACTTGTACATCTTTAGAAAAATATCCATTCAGGTTCTTTGCCTGTTTTTTAAATTGGGTTATGTGTGTGTGTGTGTGTGTGTGTGTGTGTATTGTATAAGTTTCTTATATTTTTGAATATTAACCCCTTGTCAGATATATGATTTACAGATATATTCTCCCATTTTGTGTTGGTGGGAATGTAAATTGGTACTGCCACTATGGAAAACAGTATGGAGTTTCCTTAAAGTATTAAAAATAGAACTATCACATGATTCAGCAATCCCACGTCCGGGTATGTATCCAAAGGAAATGATATTAGTATCTTGAAGAGATATGTGCACTCCCATGCTCATTACAGTTATTAACTATAGCCAAGATATGGGAAAAAACCTGTCTCCACCGATGGGTAAATAGATAAAGAAAATATGATGTATGGAATATTATTCAGCTTAAAAAGAAGGAAATTCTGCTAATTGAGACAACATGGATGAACCTGGAGGACATTATGCTAAGTGAAATAATCCAGACAGAAAAAGGCAAATACCATATAATCTCACTTATATGTGGAATCTAAAAATATTGAACTAGTAGAATGGTGGTTTCTTGGGGCTGGGGGTGGGGTGGGGGATCAATGGGAAGATATTGGTCAATGGGTACATACTTTCAGTTATAAGATGAATAAACTCTGGGATCTAATGTAAACATGGTGATTATTGTTACTAATGCTATATTATATAATTGAAATTTGCTATGGGAGTAGACCTTAAGTGTTCTCACTGCATACATGCATACACATAAATAGTAACTATATAAGGTGAAAAGGTGGGGAAAAAAAGCTAAAAGCACTAGAACTTGGGATTGCTATTCCAAGAGGTAGTTGCTTTAAAGGGAAACCAGGGAACCAGAAAAGAATCAGAACTTTGTATATCTGTGAGTGAGGGGGCTGGTCAAGTAATTAATATAACAATGTTAATGAGGCCCTACCATAATCTGTGAAGCCCTTGAAGGAAGAGATATATGTCATGATTCTTTCCCAAGAGGGTCAACAGTCTAATGGTGGCAGAGGTCATATAGAGAGATAATTTAAATATAAAATGGCAATATTTAAGGTACATTTGGAGTACAAGAACTGTTCTTAATCTGGACTGAGAGGAAAGATTTCCTGGAGGAAGCATGATGTCTGAACTAAGTCTTGAAATAGGAGAAAGAGTTAGCTTGTAAAGAAAACTAAGGTCTTTCATCTCTAGCAATATGGCAAATGACTTAGCATCTTCCAAATGAAAGAACTAAAATGCTCAATAAAATATTCAAAACCTTTTAAAATGCATTTCTGATCTGACATTGCAAAAAAGGATTTTTTCTTTATGGAGCTCATAAAGTGAAAGAAAAAATACTACTGTTAGTAGTGCATATCAAAACCATCTTTCCAATGAAAAGTTTCTGTCACACTCTGGAAACCTTGAGCTTAAGGGAATAGTACTTAAAGCTTACTCTCTGCTAAAGATGGAGCATCTTAGAAAAGACTTTTATAGAAAGGTGAGACCTCAAGGGACCAGTCTCAGTGTAAAATTAAATACAAAGTAAAATCCCTACTCAGAGGGAATAGTAAACAAATGAACTGGAGATTGATATTGAGTAGGTGGGAGGAAATAGTCTCTCCTGATAAATTTTTATGAGCCAGGTGACCCCTGATTTATGTCTGAAATCATAGTAATTGTTTAGTCTGAAAAGTATGAAGCAGATAATTGAATTTAAAATGGTCTGTAGATGATAGGCTTTCAACTAAACTCATAGCATCAACAAAAGCGTAAAAATGTCCCACAGATGCAATTCCAATGAGAATATGCTGCTGACAATAAAAAGTTACATAGTACATATTGAAATAATGCCCCTGGAATGAGACCTACAAAAGTTTCAGAAAATATGTTGAGTTAACGTATATTTCAACTGGAATTATCAGGTGGCAAAGAATACAATATATTTACATTAAATGCATCTCAGGAAATGAAAAGCACGATATAAATAAAAGCAAGGAACAAAAAGTACAAAGAATAAGAGTTAAATATAACAAAATAAGACTTGTAGAAATATTATAAATACATGTGTGTGCACAACATATTATACACCTAATTGAATTTTAAAACTCAAAGGATAGACTAAATTCCAGAGTTTAATAGAGAACTTTAAGACAGAAAATACATTTTAAGAATTATCTAGAATGCAGAGAGATGAAGATACAACAGAGTGTTTAAAAGTCAGGGACGAGAGAGTGAGAAGTTACACCATATAGCTTTTCAGAGTCCCAGAAGAAGACAAGAATAAAAATGGAGAGAAGCATCACTTGAAGTGAAACAATCAAAAACCTAAGAAGCTCCATATATCTCAACAGATTAGTGAAGAGTGAAGAGAAATCCAGCCTGGGCCTGTAATATTGAAACTGTACAGCAAGAAGGAAAAATAGCCTGAGAGGCAACAGAAATCACCGCCAAAGTCACCATAATTAACTTTGATGGCTGCTTCTTAACAGCACCAATGGAAACCAGAAGACAGTGGAGTATCTTCCAAATTCTGAGACAAATGAACACTCAAGAATTCAATATTGAGAGGAGCTTTCTTCAAGAATGAGGATAAAATAATGATACTATAAAGGGAAAACCTGAGAGATCTTACAGCCAGCTGACACTCACAGGATAACATATCAAGGCAGGAATTGAGGAAGAAATAAAATCATCCCATGGGGAAGATCTGTGGTTGATGAGAGAATATTCTGGTTGCAAAGATATTGGCAAATGTGTGGGTAAATTTAAACAAACTTGTGAAACAATAATAATACATATATTTGTAAGAAGAAAAGAAAAAAACACAAAGCTTATAAGTAGGGAGTAAGATGAGCATAGTTGAAAACTTTGGAAAACTGTTGTCACTTTCTTAAAAAGTTAAACATGCATCTACCCTATGACTTAGTAATTCCACAAACTCTGTGCCCACACACCCCCACATAGGCTTGAAAAAAAACATTCAGAGCAGTTTTTTTTTTTTTTTTTTTTTTGCGGTACGCGGGCCTCTCACTGTTGTGGCCTCTCCCGTTGTGGAGCACAGGCTCCCGACGCACAGGCTCAGCAGCCATGGCTCACGGGTCCAGCCGCTCCGTGGCATGTGGGATCTTCCCGGACCGGGGCACGAACACGTGTTCCCTGCATCGGCAGGCGGACTCTCAACCACTGCGCCACCAGGGAAGCCCCAGAGCAGTTTTATTCACAGTAACCTAAACCTATAAGTGGCTCAGATGGCCATAAATAGGAGAATGTATTTTAATAAAACAAAACCCAAAATACAAAATTATAATACATTCATACAATGGAGTACTACTTATCAATATAAAGCAATAAACATCTGATACATGGATACTGATGGATGAGTGAAAAAAGACCAGTACAAAAGAGAGTCTACCGTATGATTCAATTTATATGAAGTTCTATAACAGATAAAACTAGTCTGTGCTATCTGTAATAGATATCAGATACATGGTTGTTTCAAGGGGTGGAGATGGTTTGACTGAGAAGGTGAACAAAGGATCTTTCAGGAGTGATGGAAACGTTCTATATATTGATTTAGTATAGATTATACAGGTGCATTTTCAATATGATCAAATTGTACATGGAAGACCTGAGATATTCATTGTATGTAAATTATACATCAATAAAAGGAGACATAGACTACATAGCTTCTCAACAAGTAGAGGGAAAATAGAATGAGAAAATAAAACTACATACTGAATAATTGCAAAAAAGGCAAGACAGACAGAAAAAGAGAAAGTGAAAAAGAGGGACAAATAGAAAGTACATAATAGGAAGATAGGAAAAAAATCTAAAAATTGACTAAAGTCTCAAAGCACAAACGACAGATCATCACCCTATATATGTTTAGAAAGTGTAGCTATATGGTGTTTACTGCTATATATAGACAATACAGAAAAAGGGAAAGAAAGATTGAAAGTCAAAGAGTAAAAAAGATATACTAGAAAAAAAGGAACTTGGAGATGGTAAGAATGCATTAATATCTGACAAAATAGACAATAAGGCAAAAAGCCATACCAGAAATAAAGTAGGGCTCTATAAAATGATACAAAAGATAAATTGAGCAGATGTCCATAAAAACTCTATGAATAGGAAGAATTTTAATCTTTAACATTTTAATTATTTTTATAATTTTTACATATTCATGCAGTGGTTTGGTCAGGCATGGGTAATGTATCCACCCCTGTATTGGCTAGAAGTGCTGTAATTAAAGAGAGGAGTGAGAGCTACTTACGGAGTTGGAGTAAGTAGCTCTGTTGGAGTGTATTTCCTTTCCCAGGTAAGAAAAGGCAGGAGTAGAAAGGAAGTACCTTTACAATTACAGACTCTGAATTTTATTTGAAATTGACCTTGCAAAAATAAAATGATTTACACACAACTTTTAGTTATGTTCTTTTCTTAAAGTAAAACTCTATAATTTCCTTTTGCCAGAGTTTGTGGTTTGTCACAAGTCTCTGCATAATTTGTGTTTATTTTTAAAACATCCATACCACATTCCCACTAACTTGTTCAATAAAGAATTTGAGGCAAGTAAATCCTCAATTTTATTTTGAATCTTACACAGATTTCAATTTAATGATTTCAAATTTGCAAATAAAATGAAATTTCTTATTCAGTAAAAATTTGGACTCACTGTTGCTCCTTAATATTTGATTTAAAAACAAGAACAAAATGATTTTACTGCAACACAAACTTTGATTAGATGGTAAAATTGACCTTATAGGCTCCTTATTATTTCCAGCATCCTTCATTTCTAGCATCTCTGTGATTACATTTTTAGCCCTGAACTGTGTTTTGTACATGGCTCACTTCTGTCATTGCTGTTTTAACCAAAGGACTTTTCAAACCTTCAGTGGGTGTGGTATTCATTCTATTTTTTTCTAGTTAAAAAGAAACATGGACAATATAAAACATTAAGTTTTGGAGAAAAAAACAGCTTTTATTTCACTGTACTGTATCATAATTGTAACATACCACCAAAAATGAGATTGTCCAGGACTCAATCTTTTAATAAGTGGGCAGAAGGTAATACTGATCCTCATAGTATTTAACTTTCAAATCTCTTCTCAAAATAGGTTCTTCTTTAAAAATAAATCATAAAACTTAGTTGAGAGTGTTGCAGTGTGTAGAAGTAGCAATTAGTGTTAGAAACATAAAAAGCTAAAATACCACCTTTCCAAAGCTTTTATTGTAAAGGACCATGTAATAGCTAAGGCATTTCTATAGGAAAACTGCATTTGCTTGTGGTTCCTCTTTACTTTTAGACTCACCTAGTTGGAAAAAAAAATTAATACAAAACAGATAACAACCAGAACTTCTGAATTTGCATTAATGCGTGCAATTTTGAACTCAGAAAATGCTATGCAATATAAAGGTTAGGCTGATTTTTTTTTTTTTTTTGCAGTATGCCGGCCTCTCACTGCTGTGGCCTCTCCCGTTGCAGGGCACAGGCTCCGGACGCGCAGGCTCAGTGACCATGGCTCACGGGCCTAGCCGCTCCACGGCATGTGGGATCTTCCAGGACCGGGGCACGAACCCGTGTCCCCTGCATCGGCAGGGGGACTCTCAACCACTGCACCACTAGGGAAGCCCTAGGCTGAATTTAAATGCTTCCCTGAAGACATCATAATTACCATAACACTAGTAGTATCCATTACCTCAAATTTAGTAATATATAAATTCAAGTTTGAAAATAAATATTAGATATTTCCAGGCTTAGAATAATTTATTTTTATACATCTATCTTCTCATAAGTAATTTTAAAACACCAGTTTATATTTTGAATTTCTTTCACACTTACTCCTTTAAAAAATCTGACATGGTAATAAGGTAGCAATCATATTTTAACTATTAAGTATTTCTTAACATAAATTTTCAATATGGTTTTAAAATGTTAAATTTTTTAATATAGATCTTTTATTCTCTGCAGTATTTAAGATGCAGGTACCATGCTGGTTTTGGTCATGTACGGTAAAGAGCTGGGCATAGAATGATTACTATCCATGTCTGCAACTTACCTGTGTACAAGTGAAGCTTGTAATTGAGCGGGCTCCTCTTTCCTTCCATTGTAAAGTGAGACATTATATTTCCCCCTTTACATGTAGTTATAATTTTTCTACTAAAGATCCTATTATCTGTTGTAGCACACAGTAGCCTACAGGATTGATGATATGCAAGACCGAAGGGGCTAACACATAGCTCAAGGTTACCAGTCTGTGTGGCTCCAAGGTAGTTGCTAAAGGAACTCTTTTACTATTACCATTATTACTGTTTTGTTTTATTATTGAAATATAGTTGACATACAATATTAGATTAATTTTAGGTGTACTACATAATGATTTGACATTTACATAAATTATAAAATGAGCACCATGATAAGTCTAGTAACCATCTGTCTCCGTAAAAACTTATTACAATATTATTGACCTTATGCTATATATTATATACTCCTGACTTATTTATTATGTAACTGGAGGTCTATACCTCTTAACACGCTTCACCTATTTTGCCTACACCCCAAACCCTCCCTTCAGGCAATCACCCATTTATTCTCTGTGTCTACGAGTCTCCTTTACTTTGTTTTCTTTGTTTGTCTTGTTTTTTAGATCACACATATAAGTGAGATGCAGTATTTGTCTGTCTTTGTCTGACTAATTTCACTTAGGCTAATACACTCTAGGTCCCTCCTTATTGTTGCAAATGGCAGGATTTCATACTTTTTATAACTAATATTCCATTGTGTGCATCCATTTGCCTATCAATGGATAAAAATGTTTCTTACATTATCTTGGATATTGTAAATAATTCTGCAATGAACATTGGAGTGCATATGCCTTTTTAAATTAGTGTTTTTGTTTTTCAAGTAAATATGCAGAAGTGCAATTGCTGGATCATATGGCAGTTCTATTTTTAGTTTTTTGAGGAACATCTATATTGTTTTCTAGAACTGTTGAACCAAATTACAATCCCAACAGTTCTTGAGGGTTCTTCCTTTTCTCCACATTCTGCCAATATTCACTATTTATTGACTTTTTGATGATAGTCATTCTGACAGGTGAGAGGTAGTATCCCATTGTAGTTTTGCATTCCCCTTACGATTAGTGAGTTGAACATATTTTCAAATGTCTGTTGGCCATCTGTGTGTCTTCTTTTGAAACATGTCTATTCATGTCCTCTACCCAGTTTAATCAGAGTTTTGATTTTGTGCTGTATGAGTCCTTTCTATATTTTGGATATTATCCCCTTATCAGGTATATTGTTTGTAAATATCTTCTCCCATTCAGTAGGTGGCATTTTAATTTTGTTGATAGTTTACTTCACTGTGGGAAAGCTTTTTAGTTTGATGAAGTCCAATTTGTTTATTTTTGCTTTTGCTTTCCTTGCCAGAAGAGACAGACCCAAAAATGTATTGTTAAAACAAATGTCGAAGAGTGTACTGCCTATGTTTCCTTCTAGGAGTTTCAGGTTTTACAATTAAGTCTTCAATTCACCTTGAGTTTATGGGGTGAGAAAGTGATTCAGTTTATTTCTTTTACATGTAGCTGTCCAGTATTCCCAAGGTCATTTATTGAAGAGTCTATCTTTTCCCACCTGTATATTCTTGCCTACTTTGTCATAGATTAATTGACCATAAAATATGTGTTTATTTCTGGGATCTCTATTCTGTTCCATTGATCCGTATATCTTTTTGGTGTCAGTATCATACTGGTTTGATTACTGTAGCTGTATATTATAGTTTGAAATCAGGAAGCATAATACCTCCAGCTTTGTTTCTCTCTCTCAAGATTTTCCTGGCTATTCAGCTTTCTTTTGTGTTTCCATACAAATTTTAAGATCAATTTTTCTAGTTCTGTGAAAATAGTCTTTGGTATTTTATAGGGATTTCATTGAAGCTGTAGATTGCCTTAGGTAGTAAGGTCATTTTAACATTAATTCTTCCAATCCATGAGCACAGTGTATTTACACATTTGTTTGTGTCATCTTCAATTTCTTTCATCAATGTCTTATAGTTTTCTGAGTACAGATCTTTTACCTCCTTGGTTAGATTTATTCCTAGGTATTTTATTCTTCTTGATGCAATTGTAAATTTGATTGTTTTCTTAATTTCTCTTCTGATGGTTTGTTGTAAGTGTATAGAACTGTAACATATTTCTGTATATGACTTTTTTATCCTACAACTTTACTGAATTTATTTATCTGTTCTAATGGTTATTTGTTTGTACCTTTAGGGTTTCTACATATAGTATCCTGTCATCTGCAGACAGTGACTGTTTTACATCTTCCTTTTCAATTTGGGTGCATTTTTTTTTCTTTTTCTTGTCTGATTACTGTGGCTAAGACTTCCAATACTATGTTGAATAAAACTGGTAAAAGTGGACATCCTTGTCTTTTTCCTGATCTTAGAGGAAATGCATTCAGCGTTTACTGTTGAGTTTGATGTTGGCTGTAGATTTGTCATATACGGTCTTTATTATGTTGAGGTATGTTCCTTCTATACCCACTTTGTTGAGAGTTTTTTACTATATTTGGATGGCGAATTTTGTCAAAAGCTCTTTCTGCAGGTATTGAGATGATAATCTGATTTTTATTATTCAATTTATTAATGTGGTGTATCATGCTAATTGTTTTCCTTATACTGAGATACTGAACCTTCCTCATGTTGTAAAATCCTTTTAATGTATTGAATCAGAAAAGATGCTTAACATGTTTTCAGTCTTCTTAAATTCATTGAGACTTGTTTTGTGATGTGATGTGTCCTGCATAATGTTCCATGTTTTCTTGAGAAGAATGTGTATTCTGCTGCTTTTGGATGAAAAGTTGCAAATATACCTATTAATGCCAACTAGTAAAATATGTGACTTAAGGCCAGTGTTTCCCTAATTGATTTTTGATCTGGATAATCTGTCCATTGAAGTAAGTGGGGCATTAAAGTCCCCTACTATTCTTGTATTACTGTCAGTTTCTCCCTTTATGTTTGCTAACATTTGCTTTATGTATTTAGTTGCTCCTAGGTTGGGTGTATATATTATTACAATTCTTATATCTTCTTGTTTGTTTGATCCCTTTATCATTATGTAATGGCCTTCTTTGTTTCCTATTAGTCTCTGTTTTAAAGTCTACTTTGTCTAAGTATTGCTCCCCCAGCTTTTTCTTCATTTCTGTTTGCATGGAATACCTTTTTCCATCCCCTCACTTTCAGTCTGTGTGTGTCTTTGGATCTGAAGTGAGTGTCTTGTCGACAGCATATTTATGTGTCCTTTTTTTTATTATTATTCATTCAGTCACTTTATTTATTTTTATTGGAGAATTTAGTCCATTGACAGTTAAAGGGATTATACAGCCACTATGGAGACAGTATGATGGTTCCTTAAAAAAATAAAAATAGAGCTACTGTATGATCCAGCTATCCCACTCCTTGGCATATATTTGGAGAAAACCATAATTCAGAAAGATACATGCACCCCAATATTCATTGCATCAGTATGTGCAATAGCTAGGACATGGAAGCACCTAAATGTCCATTAACAGAGGGATGGATAAAGAAGATGTTGTACATATATACAGTGGAATATTACTCAGCTATAAAAATGAACAAAATAATGCCATTTGCAGCAACATGGATGGACCTAGAGATTGTCATACTGAGTGAAGTAAGTCAGACAGAGAAAGACAAATATCATATGATATCACTTATATGAGAAATCTAAAAAAATGGTACAAATGAACTTATCTACAAAACAGAAATAGAGTTGCAGATGTAGAAAACAAACTTATGTTTACCAGGCGATAAAGGGAGGGGGAATGAATTCGAAGATTAAGGTTGACATATACACACTACTGTACACAAAACAGATAACTAATAAGGACCTACTGTATAGCACAGGGAACTCTACTTAATATTATGTAATGGCCTGTATTGGAAAAGATTCTAAAAAAGAGTGGATATATGTATATGTATAACTGATTCACTTTGCTGTACACCTGAAACTAACACAACATTATAAATCAACTATACACCAATAAAAATTTAAAAAAATATAAAGAGATTGTAAAGTAAGTATAGGTATGTACTTATTAGCATTTTGTTAATTGTTTTCTGGTTGTTTTTGTAGTTCTTTTTATTCCTTTTTTTCTTGTTTTGCTGTCTTCCTTTGTAATTTAATGACTAATGCTATGTTTAGATTCTTTCCCCTTTTTGTGTGTGTGTGTACCTATTATAGGTTTTTGTTTGTGGTTATCATAAGGTTCATATATACCAAATATATATCTACATATACCTATATATATGATTATTTTAAGTTGATATAATCTTAAATTTGAGTTCATTCTAACAACCATGCATTTCTCTCCCTCTCACAAAGTTTAATTTTTTGACATAATATTTTACATATTTTTTAAATTTTGTGTACCCTTTAATACACAAAACATATAATTGATAGATGGTAGTAGATATGGATAATTTTACTACATTTCTCTACTATGTTTACTGTATGTTTGTCTTTACCTATTATTGTTTCTGTCATATTTTTATATTTCTAGCTGTGGTCTTTTCTGCTTAGAGAATTCTCTTTAACATTGCCTGTAAAGCTGGTTTAGCTGTGCTGAGGCCTTTTAGATTTTGCTTTCTGTAAAACTATTTTCTCTCTTTCAAATGTGAATGATAGCCTTGCTAGGTAGAATATTTTTAGTTGTAGGAGTTTTCCTTTCATCGCTTTGAATATATCATATCATTCCCTTCTGGACTGCAAAGTTTCTGCTGAAAAGTCAGTTGAGTGTCTTATGGGAGCTCCCTTGTACATAACTAGTTGTTTTTCTCTTGCTGCGCTTAAGATTCTCTCTTTATCTTTGCCATTTTAGTTTTGATGTGTCTTGATGTAGAACTCTTTAGTTTCATTTGTAGGGGGACTCTCTGTGCTTCCTGGATCTGGAATTCTGTTTTCCTCCCCAGACTAAGGAAGTTTTCAGCTATTATGTCTTCAAATAAATTCTCTTCCGCTTCTCTCCCTCTTCTCTTTCTGGGACCTTTATAATGTGAATGTTAGTACACTTGATGTTGCTCCAGAGGCCCCTTAAAATATCCTTACTTTTAAAAATTATTTTTTCTTTTTTTCTATTCAGCTTGGATGATTTATACTATGCTTCAAGTTTGCTGATCTGTTCTTCTGAATCATCTAATCTACTGCTGATTCCTTCTAGTGTATTTTTTATTTCAGTTTTTCTATTCATCAGATCTGTTTGGTTCTTCTTTAAATTTTCTAACTCTTTGTTGAAATTTTCACTCTGTTCATCCTTTCTTCTCTTGGGTTTGGCAAGCATCTTTATGATCATTACCTTGAACTCTTTTAAATTGCTTATCTACACTTCTTTTAGTTCTTCTGAGGTTTTGTCCTATTCCTCCTTTTGGAAAATATTCCTTTGTATCCTCATTTTGCTTAATTCCCTGTGTTTATTTCTATGTATTAGGTAATTCAGTTAAGTTTCTTGATCTTGGAGAAGTGGTTTTATGTGGGAGATTCCTTATGTGGCCTAGCAGCACACTGCCCTCTGGTCACCAGAGCTATGATCCAGGTGTGCCCCTTATGTGAACTGCATGGGCCCTTCTCTTGTGGGAGGACTGACTACTGTGGGTGCTCTGGTAGGTGGAGCTGGCCATTGGCCCGGTTGGCTGCCAGGCCCTGATTCATGTGGTGGCTGCCAGCCAGTTTGTGCATGGGGCCAAGTCCCAGCATGGCTGTTTGCATAGCTCGGGGTGTCCTGGGGTTGCTGCTAGCCCACCTGAGGGTGGAGTCAAGTCCTGAGACAGTTGACTTCATGGCCCAGGGGGTTGTAGGGCTAGTTCCAGCCCTCTGGTGGGCTGGTAAGTTTCTGGCACTAATAAGCTAGAGGGAAGACTCCAAAATTGCCTTTTGATCTCCCAGCCTCCTTTGCAGCTGGTGTGATCATGTGACTGGGCTCTGGATCAGGGAAGACCAGGAAAGACCAGGGGAGTGTAGATATGCCTTATCCCACCCTCCTCCACACTTTTGTATCCTGAGGAGCCAGGACACAGACCTGGCTGTAACCTGGACTGACCACAAAGATGAGGATGATGCCCTGGGTGGAGACTGAGTCCTGAACAACCCAGTGGGCAGGGACCCCACCTCACTGCTGGACTTTCATGAGAATCTGAGACTGTAAAGAGAGCTCCATCGACTCAACCGCATGCCTTGAACTCAGGAAAGTCACCTGCAGCATCAGAAGCTCCCGGTGGTAAAGGGGGCCCTGGGTTAGAGGCCACATGTACAGAACAAGCTGAAGGGTCCCCTCCCCTCTAGGCAGTTGCCCTCCTGGGATCCCAATCCTGCTTGGGCTGGGGGACCAAGGTCCCTGGAGAGGACCCAGATGGCAGTGGTCAGACTCCTGCAGCCCTGAGTGAGGTAGAAGAACACAGAGGTCAATAGGGGCAGCCAAGCAATGGGTGGCAGGGGTAGGGACTTGCTGTGCCCCCGCCACAGGTCCTGTGACAGGATGATGTGGCAGCTGCAGGGTGTGGAAAGAAACATGTAAACAAAGCCCCAGACCCCTTCTGAGACTGAAAGCAAGTCACTACAAGTACTTGCTGAAAAGATGAATCACAGGAAAAGAAGTGTGGTTCCTGCTCATAGGGACAGATCAAATGAGAAGGGGGGCGCTGGGGACCAGAAGTGAGAAAGACAGAAGGGGTGGGAGCTGTCACAGCAGGCAGGGAGGTGACAAGCTTCAGGGTGAGGGGCCGGGTGGGCTGGTCCAGGGAGGAGGGTTGAGGATGTGAACTGGGGTGGTCTTATCGTTTCAGCTGAGCTGCCCCCGAACATTCTCTGGGCTTCGATCCACCAAGGCCTCCCATGTGTCACATGGGGAGCTGAAAAGCCCAGGGGCTCCTCTACTTCCCATGTGACTTTGGTTTATAGAAAGCGTGATTTGGCATCATCCGAAATGCACATCTGACCAATGTAAAGAACCTTGCAAGTTTCCACAACATATGCCACAGACACAAACGCCTCTGAAGAATGCTGGTGCCCAGTAGTGATTGATGACCCAGCGATGAACCTACTTGGATCTCTCACATCAGAACATGGCACAATGGGTGCCTCCGAGGCAGGTCTTGAGGGAACTCTTTAGACAGAGCCTTCCTCCTGCCCCGCAGCCAACCTCCCTCCCTGATCCCCTCACCTCCCTAAGGTTTGACCCAACTCCTTCATCACCCACCCCTTTCCCCTTTTTTCTTGACCATCCAGTTTCCATCAGACCCTCAGCGAGAAACAAAAATAATTCATGGTGCAAACTTGGGAGAAGAAGCTCACCTGGTAAAAAATAAGTCCCTTGGTACTTAAGAGGCCCCACCAAATGCTGACTGCACAGAAGTCCCAGGAAGCTGAGTGGGGGGCAGCAGGGGATGGGGGTGGGGGTGGGGCTAACTGCCCCTCCCCTACACAGGGTACTGGTTTTCGGTGCATGCATAGACGGTGCTCGGCTGGATTCTCCTCCGGATCTGCTCAGGCACTTTGGGGAGGATCTGGAAGGTCTGAGGCAGCAGCTCCAGACAGGCCTCACAGAACTTCTTGATTCACCAGCAGTAGATGATGGGGTTGAAGATGGACTTGAGGTAGCTGAGCTCTAGGACGCAGAGGCTGGTGGTGTAGAATGAGTGTCCGCAGTAGAACCTCCAGCTGAACACGGGACAGCAGGCTGTAGACAGAGTGCGGCAGCCAGCACAGCGAGAAGCCCACGAAGACGATCAGGATGGTGGTGAAGGCGTTGGTTTTGAAGCTCAGGCCCAGGCTGACCTGCTGCTGCCGCTGGAGCCGCCGCAGGCCAGTGCGGGTCGGCAGCTGCAGGTCCAGGCTGTTGGACTTGTTGTGTACGTGCACGGCGTCCTTGCACACTGTGTGCAGTATGCCCAGGTAGGAGCTGAGCATCACGGCAAAGGTCGTGAAGAAGGCGGCCCCCACCAGCGTCAGCACTTAGGCGCGGCCGGCAAGCAACTCGGTGTAACCCAGCATGCATTGTGGGGCCCGCGCTGGCACCTCCACCTGCAGCCAGTCGCCCAGCGACAGGGTTGAGACACAGAAGTACAGAGCCCAGGACATGGCAGTGATCACCTTGGCCCTGTGGGGGTTCAGCCTTTCCTGACGCTGGACGATGATGAGGAAGTGGTCCACGCTGATGATGAGTAAGATGGCCACACCCTCCAGGACGAAGGACCAGTAGAGCGCAGCCGAGAGACTGCAGAAGGAGTCCCCGAAGTGCCAGGAGACAGTGATAAGGGTTACGATGGTGAAGGGCATGAAGCACAAGGACAGTATGATGTACGAGAAGGCCAGTGTGGCCAGCAGCAGGGTGATGGTGGAGCGCATGGCCGGCCTCTGGTACACGATGATGCAGACCACGGCGTTGCTGAGGAACCCCACCACGATCATCAGCATCATGAGGACTGCCAGGGATATCCTGAGGGGCGCAGGTGAAGGGGGTGCCCGAGAGTCTGCCGCGTGGCTCCCTTTGGGCAGCAGGTATTCGTAGGTCTCAATGGACGAGCGGTTAGAGGCCATCATGGAGGAAGTCCTGGAGCTGGGGCAGAAAGGAGAGGAAGGGGCCTCAGCGCTTCAGGGGCTGCTGCGTTCTTTCTGCTGGCTGCATTTTCCTCCCGGTTGTCTTGGATCTAGAGGGCACTGCAAGGGCTGGGAGGAGCCTCCCTCTTTGGGAGCAACTGGCTGGGATTTGCGATTCATCACAGCCTCATCATCTCCGTGACAATGACTGTGTCCGCAGCTTTCTACTTGGATGCTCTCACCGGCCTGTTGCAAAGAAGCATGAAAGAGAAAGGGGTTAGATCTTCCAAGCATGGGTTGAATAGAGCAGTTTTTACCTTTTACAGGTATTTTAAACATCAGAGTGGAGCTGACTCACTTATTTACCACGTGGGGAAAAGGCTTGGTCTTCACAAATACGACGAGCCTTGTCATGTAACCCAGGAAACCTGATCAGACCTACCTTGTGGGGGACCAGAATTTGTAATCAACATTTCCATAATCAGCATGTATTTTATAACTTGAATTACAAGCATCCTGATCCAGTGAAGCTTTGGATGAGGCAACCCCCAGTAGAGAGCCAGCTCCATGAGGGCAGGGTTTTGTCTGTGTGGTTTGCTGTGTCCCCAGCAGAGAAGATGTTCAACAGAAATTCTGTTGAATGAATAAATGGTAGTTGATGCCGCTGCTATTTGTTTAAGTGTGGAGTCACATGCAGTTTTAAGAAATAATCCAGCAAGATCCCATGTACCTTTCCCCCAATTTCCCTTAATGGTAACACTTTGGACAACTGTAGTGCTGCTAGAATGTTACTTTTGGAAACACTGATGAAAAGGAAGACACTATCCCCCCAGATAAACTCTTTTAAAGGATGCTGTTGGGGCTTCCCTGGTGGCGCAGTGGTTAAGAATCCGCCTGCCAATACAGGGGACGTGGATTTGAGCCTTGGTCCAGGAAGATCCTACATGCTGCACAGCAACGAAGCCCGTGTGCCACAACTACTGAGCCCACGTGCCACAGCTACTGAAGCCCACACGCCTAGACCCCATGCTCCGCAACAAGAGAAGCCACCACAATGAAAAGCCTGCACACCGCAATGAAGAGTAGCCCCTGTTTGCTTCAACTAGAGAAAAGCCCACGCACAGCAAGGAAGATCAAACACAGACAAAAAAAAAAGAAAAAAAAGTTGCTTTGTCAGCACCAGTGTCCTCATGGTAGAACAAGCTTCCAAAAATGTCTGCCACTAGTGTTTATGTCTCCAGTGGGAGTCCTAGTAGCTTCTTGCCTCTCCAAGTCGTTCTCCAAGGTCAACAAATGGGTCTGACCCAGACTCCTTTCAAATTATTTCCTCTGTGCTGGGATTCAGAGCATGTGAGATTTTATGCATGCCTTTTAAAAGCAGAATGTGTGTGTCATATAGTCCTCTGTCTCTCCCACATGCAAGCCCCACTGTCTTTTAAAGCCAAATGTTCTAGGGGCTCTTCTTTCCTGTGCAGGAACCCTGGACTGGGGAGCCTGATGTGGGGTTGAGACTCACCATTCCTTGTGAAGAACCTCTGCAATTGTGATTCCTCTCATTTAAGCATTGCCTATCCAGGGGTGTGGGTCGTCTTCTCCCACACTTCTAGTTGTGGTTCCTCTTTTATATCTTTGGCTGCGGAAAATCTTTTCTGCTAGTCTTCAGCTTGTTTTCGTGGATAGTTGCTTTGTAAATACTTGTAATTTTGGTGTGCATCCATTGTAAGAAGGGAACATTTTCTTTTGCTTGGATTTTCAGTTGCTTGAAAAAATAAGACAATACAATATCATTTTTTTCTATAAAAATTGAGAAAAATCAAATGCATAGATATGTTCAACTTTAGAAAAGTAGGTATTTGGTAAAAGATACTTAATAATTGTTGTATTACCCTCACACACACAGACAAACATAATTTAACTGCATATGCATACTACATTTACTTTTCCATTCCTATTTATTTCATGTAGATCACACATTTTGTAAATTAGCATAGGTCATACCAAATGGCTCACTTTTTCTATTGCCCTATACATTTTCTGTACAAAGCATCTAACTGTAATGTTGCTTATTTAATAATTTGAAATTCAATACTGGCAAAGTCAAGAATTTATGCTGATAATAAATCAATTTCTCTGAGGGGTGTGGAGTTGGGTTCTTGCTTTCCGTTCCTGGAAGGAAACGTTTAAATACTGACAACTGTTACTTTAAACCCACCTTGGTATTACAGGGGCTTGAGTCTAACCTCCCTTTAAATGCATACAAGTTTTCAGAGAATTCAACCTAAGCACTCAAAAGGAAAGGAAAACTGGCTCAACTTTGTTCCATTTTCCTTCAGATAATGGATAGGAGAATGTGAAAGAGAAGCCATTTAGCCTTAAGTACACATTATATGGTATTTTCAAGGATGTAACAGTCCTTAGTTCTTGGGCAAAAAATCTTAAGTCTCAAGAGAAGTAAAACATTGACTTGTGAAGAGTTAGGAATTATATACACTAAAACCAAAACTTTTATTTATCTAGAAAGAAAGTTGACAAATACTATAACATAACACATGATCTTACAGATTTTGAAATTTTTAAATGTGGCATTACTATTAAATAAATCATGTGGAAAGCAACTATATTGACAACAACAGCAAAAATTTGTATTTTGTACATCCTGCTGACAGTTGATAGCATGACTGAATTGATCAAAATCTATTAATTATTTCTTTCAACCTTCAAAATCTCTCCTTGCCTAAAACTGATGAAATCACAACATCATTAATCCAAATAAGTGATTATAATTATCAAATTAATTATTCCTATACTATCAAGTTCTGGTTATTTTGATCGGTTTAAGTACTATGATCTGAAGACTGATTTCTGAATACTAAACATATATTTAGGGGCTTTTACTTTGATTCCTGGTAAAGCTTTGCATATTTGATAATAACAATGACAGATTACATTTGAATTTGAACCCAATACACAGATTTTATTGTTTCTGTATTTCAGATAGTCAAAAATCAATTACCTTGACAATAGTGCTTATTTCATATGTACAAAAAGTATTTTAAGATTAGACAAGGAATGTTTCTTTTTCTTCTTCTAATATTAATATTATTACTACTACTACTACTTAGGACTGGCTTGCCTCACCTATATAGAGAGTAAAGGAATAGTTTATTATAAGACCATCTGGTGTCAATATGAATGAATTGAAATTAACAGGTAGATAACCCTCTTCATTTTTAAAGAAAAGTGTTATTTCTCAAGTGTTAGTGTGATTATATTTTCTGTCTTCCAAGACTTCACAAAATGAATTGCTGCTGAAATTTCTATGACATCTGTCCTTTTCTTAAGAAGAAGAAGCCTATATCAGTCAGGACAGCTGATTTGGTTGGATCCCATTTCCACCACAGAGAGGGGGAAGCTTTTTACTAGGCATTGTGCTGTGTTACATATAACAAAACTCTTTGAGAGAGTTGCCTATACCCCATTTCTTCTCCTTCCATTCACTTTTGAACCCACTTCAATTAGGTTTTCATGCCCATTCTTCTATTTGTTCTTCTCAAAGTAACAAATAACTTGCACATTGCTAAATACATTAACCAATTCCCAGTGCTCAGTGTATTTGATCAACAGTGTGTTAATCAATCTAATTCTTTTTAAAATTTTTAATTTTATATTGGAGTATAGTTAACTAACAATATTGTGTTAGTTTCAGGTGTACAGCAAAGTGATTCAGTTATACATATACATGTACATATTCTTTTTCAAATTACTTTCACATTTAGGTTATTACAGAGTATTTAGCAGACTTCCCTGTGCTATACAGTGGGTCCTTCCTGGTTATCTGTTTTAAATAGAGCAGTGTGTATATGTCAATCCCAAACTCCCAATCTATCCCTCTCCCCTACCTTTCCCCTCTGGTAACCATAAATTCATCCTCTAAGTCTGTGAGTCTGTTTGTTTTGTAAATCAGTTCATTTGTATCATTATTTTTAGATTTTGCATGTAAGTGATATCATACGATATTTGTCTTTCTGTGTCTGACTTACTTCACTTAGTATGATAATATCTAGGTCCATTCATGTTGCTGCAAATGGCATTATTTTATTCTTTTTAATGGCTGATTAATATTCCATTATATACAGGTACCACATCTTTATCCATTCCTCTGTTGATAGACATGTAGGTTGCTTCCATGTCTTGGCTATTACAAACAGTGCTGAAATGAATATTGCTGTGTGTGTATACTTTTGAACCATGTTTTTCTTGAAATATATGTCCAGGAGTGGAATTGCTGGATCATATGCTAGCTCTATTATTAGTTTTTTAAGAAATCTCCATACTGTTTTCCATAGTGGCTGTACCCATTTAATACTTTCCCACCAACAGTGTGGGAGGCTTCCCTTTTCTCCACACCCTGTCCAGAATTTACTGTTTGTAGATATTTGGTAATGGCCATTCTGACTGGTGTGTGGTGATATCTCACTGAAGTTTTGATTTGCATTTCTCTAATAATTAGCAGTGTCGAGCATCTTTTCATTTTCTTCTTGGCCATCTGTATGTCTTTGGAGAAATGTCTATTTAGGTCTTTTGCCCATTTATTGATTGTATTGCTTGTTTATTTTATATTAAGTCACACGAGTTGTTTGTAATTTTTTGATATTAATCTCTTGTCTGTTGCTTCATTTGCAAATATTTTTTCCCATTCTGTGGGTTGTCTTTCATTTTATTTATGGTTTCCTTTGCTGTGCAAAACTTTTTGAGTTTAATTAGGTCCAATTTGTTTATTTTTGTTTTTATTTCCATTACTCTAAGAGGTGGATATAAAAGATCTTATTTCAATTTATTTCAGAGAGTGTTATGCCTATGTTTTCCACTGAGAGTTTTATAGTATCTGGTCTTACATTTAGGTCTTTAATCCATTTTTAGTTTATTTTTGTGTATGGTATTAAAGAATGTTCTAATTTCATTTCTTACATGGAGATGTCCACTTTTCCTAGCTCTGCTTACTGAAAAGACTGCCTTTCCTCCATTGTCTTGCCTCCTTTGTTGTAGATTAATTGACTTTAAGCACTTGGGTTTATTTTTGGGCATTTTATCCAGTTCCATTGACCTATACTTCTGTTTTTGTGCCAGTACCATAGTGTTTTGATTACTGTAACTTTGTAGTACAATCTGAAGTTAAAGAGCTTGATTCCTCCAGCTTCGTTTTTCTTTCTTAGGATTGCTTTAGATATTTAGGGTCTTTTGTGTCTTCATACAAATTTTAATATTTTTTTATAGTTCTGAGAAATATGCCATTGGTAATTTGATAGATATTGCATTGAATCTGTAGATTGCCTTGGATTGTATAGTCATTTTGACAATATTTATTCTGCCAATCTAAGAACATGGTATATCTTAACATCTGTTTCTGCCGTCTTCAGGTTTTTTCATCAGCATATTATAGATTTTGGAGTACAGGTCTTTTGTCCCATTGGTAGGTTTATTCCCAGGTATTTTATTCTTTTTAATGTGATGGTAAATGGGATTGTTTCTTTAATTTCTCTTTCTGATCTTAGCTGTATGTTTGTCATATATGGCATTTATTATGTTGAAGTATGTTCCCTCTATGCCCACTTTCTTGAGAGCTATTATCATAAATGGGTGTTGAATTTTTGTCAAAAGATTTTTCTGCATCTATTGAGATGATCATAAGGTTTTTTATTCTTCAATTTGTTGAGGTGGTGTATCACACTGATTAATTTGTGGATATTGAAAAATTCTTGCATCCCAGGGATAAATACCACTTGATCATGTTATATGATCCTTTACATGTATTGTTGGATCCAGATTTCTAGTATTTTGCTGAGGATTTTTGTGTTGATGTTCATCAGTGATATTGGGCTATAATTTTCTTTTCTTGTAATATCTTTGTCTGGTTTAGGTATCAGGGAGATGGTGGCCTCATAGAATGAATTTGGGAATGTTCCTTCCTCTGAAATTTTTGGGATAGTTTCAAAGGATAGGTGTTATCTCTTCTCTAAATGTTGGTTAGAATCCACCTGTGAAAACATCTGGTCCTGGACTTTTATTTACTGGAAGTTATTTAATCACAGTTTCAATTTCAGTACTTGTGATTATTCTCTTCATATTTTTCTATTTCTTCCTGGTTCAGTCTCAGAAGTTAGTACCTTTCTAAGGATTTGTCTATTTTTTCTCAGTTGTCCATTTTGTTGGTGTATAGTTTCTGGTAGTAGTCTCTTATGATCCTTTTTATGTCTGTGGTGTCCAGTGTAACTTCCTCTTTTTCATTTCTAATTTCATTGATTTGAGTCCTCTCCCCCACACCTTTTTTTTTTTTTGATGAGTCTGGCTAAAGGTTTATTGATTTTGTTTTTCTTTTCAAAGAACCAGCTTTTAGTCTCATTGATCTTTTCTGTTGTTTGCTTTCTTTCTATTTCACTTATTTCAGCTGTGATCCTTATGATTTTTTTCCTTCTACTAACTTTGGGTTTTCTTTGTTCTTCTTTCTCTAGTTCCTTTAGGTGTGAGTTTAGATTGTTTACTTGTGATTTTTCTTGTTTCCTAAGGTAAGATTTTATTGCTATAAACTTTTGTCTTAGTACTTCTTTTGCTGTGTCCCATAGGTTTGGATCATCATGCTTTCTTTCTCATTTGATTTCCTCTTTGATTACTTCAGTGATCCATTTGTTGTTTAGTAACATATTGTTTAGCCTCCATATGTTTGTTTTTTTACAGTTTTTATTTTCTTGTAGTTGATTTCTAATTTCACAGAGTTGTGGTCAGAAAAATTGCTTGATATGATTTCAATTTTCTTAAATTTGCCGAGTCTGGCTTTGTGATTAATCCTGCAGAATGTTCCATGTGCCCTTGAGAAGAATGCATATTCTGCTGCTTTGGGATGGAATGCTCTATAACCATCAATTAAGTCCATCTGGTCTAATGTGTCATTTAAGACCTGTGTTTCCTTATTGCTTTTCTGTCTTGAATATCTGTCCATTGATGAAAGTGGGGTGTTAAAGTCTCCCACTGTTATTGTGTTACTGTTAATTTCCCCTTTTACGTCTGTTAGCATTTGCCTCATATATTGAAGTGCTCTTACTTTGGATGCATATTCACAATCGTTATGTCTTCTTCCTGGAATGATCCCTTGATCATTATGTAGTGTCTTTCTTTGTCTCTTATAACAGTCTTTATTTTAAAGTCTATTTTGTCTGATATGAGTATTGCTAGTCCTGCTTTCTTTGATTTCCATTTGCGTGGGATAAATTTTTCCATCCCTGCACTTTCAGTCTGTATCTGAAGTGGATGTCTTGTGACTGCTTATATACAGGTCTTGTTTTTGCATGCTTTCAGCCAGTCTGGATCTTTTGTTTGAGCATTTAATTCATTTGCATTTAAGATACTTATCAATATGTATGTTCTTATTGCCATTTTGTTAATTGTTTCGGATTTGCTTTGTAGTTTTTTTTTTTTTCTTCCTCTTCTGTTCTCTTATCTTGTGATTTGGTGACTAACTTGTGTTTGAATTTCTTTTTTTTTTTAATTTGTTTTATTTTTTATTTTATTTTATTATTTTTTTTTGAGGTATGCAGGCCTCTCACTGTTGTGGCCTCTCCTGTGTGGAGCACAGGATCTGGATGTGCAGGCTCAGCGGCCATGGCTCATGGGCCCAGCTGCTCCGTGGCATGTGGGATCTTCCCGGATTGGGGCACAAACCCGTGTCCCCTGCATCGGCAGGCGGACTCTCAACCACTGTGCCACCAGGGAAGCCCTAATTTGTTTTATTTTATTTTTTGGATGTGCCAAAAGGCTTGCAGGATCTTAGTTCCCTGACCAGGGATTGTACCTGGACCCACGGCAGAGAAAGCACCAAGTTGTAATCACTGGACCACCAGAGAATTCCCATGTTTGGATTTCTTTCTTTTTTTTTTTTTTTAATGTGTGTATCTATTGTAGATTTTGAGTTTGCTGTTAGCATGAGGTTTTAATATATTAGTCTATATATAAATAAGATTGTTTTAAGTTGCTGGTCTTTTAAACTCGAATCCATTTCCAATATCCTGCTTTTATGCTCTCTTCTTCTCATAGTTCTTAGTTTTGATATCATATTTTTGTGCAGATGATTTACAGCATGTTTGCCTTTACTGGTGAGCTTTTCCATTTGTAATTTCTTATTTCTAGTTGTGGCCTTTTTTTCTACCTAGAGAAGTACCTTTAGCATTTGTTGCAAAGTTGTTCTGGTGGTGCTGAATTCTCTTAGCTTTTGATTGATTGTAAAACTTTTGATTTCTCTCTAAAATCTGAATGAGAACATTGCTGGGTAGAGTATTCTAGCTTGTAGGTTTTTCCATTTCATCACTATAAATATATCATTCCACTCTCTTTCGGCCTGCAGAATTTCTGCTGAGAAATCAGCTGAAAACCTTATGGAAATTCCCTTGAATGTTATTTGTTGCTTTTGCCTTGTTGCTTTTAATACATTTTTCTTTGTCATTAATTTTTGTCAATTTGATTACTATCTGTCTCCATAGAATAGAATAGAATAGAATAGAATAGAATAGAATAGAATATTAATGTTGCTGCATTTAATGTTGTCCCTGAGGTCTTTGATACTGTCCTCATTTCTTTTCATTCTTTTTTTTAAATTCTGTTCCACGTCAGTGATTTATAACATTCTGTCTTCCAGCTCACTTATCCATTCTTCTGCCTCATTTATTCTGCTATTATTTCATTCTAGTGCATTTTTCATTTCAGTTATTGTATTGTTCATCTCTGTTTGTTCTTTAGTTCTTCTAGGTCCTTGTTAAACATTTTTTGTATATCTCAACCTGTGTCTCCATTCTTTTTCTGAGATCTTGGATCATCTTTACTATCATTATTCTGAATTCTTTTTCAGGTAGATTGCATATCTCCACTTCACTTAGTTGTTCTTCTGAGGTTTTATCTTGTTCCTTCATCTGGGACATATTCCTCTCCTGTCTCATTTTTTCTAACTTTCTATGATTGCATTTTCTGTCTGCAGGCTGCAGTGTTGTAGTTCTTCTTGCTTCTGTTGTCTTCCCCCAGTGGATGAGGCTGTCTAAGAGGCTTGTGCAGGCTTCCTAGTGGGAGCAACTGGTTCCTGCCCCCTGGTGGGTGGGAGTATGTCTTTTTCCTTTGGGCAGGGTCATGTTGGGGCATGTATTTATGAGGCAGCTGGTTTTCAGGAAGACTTTAAGAAGCCTGCCTGCTGTGTTCCCTCCCTGTTTATTTTTTGGCCTGAGGCATACCAGCACTGGAGCCTACAGGCTGTTGGGTGGGGCCAGGTTTTAGTGAGAAAATGGCAGCCTCCAAGAGGGCTCAAGCCAATGAGTACTCCCCAGAACTAATATAACCTGTGTCTTTGTTTCCACTGTGAAGCACAGCCATCCCCTGCTACCATGGGAGACCCTCCAATACTGGCAGGTAAGTCTGGCCCAGTCTTTTGAGGTCACCACTTTTTCCCCATTGGTCCTGGTATGCTTGTGAGCCTATGTGCATCCTCTGAGAGTGGAGTTTCTGTTTCTCTCAGTCCTGTGGAATTACTGTGATCAAACACTGCTGGCCTTCAAAGCCAGGTTCTCTGGGGGCTCCTCCTCCCCTTGCCCAACATTGAGGTTGGGGTGCCTGATGTGGGTCTCAGAACTTTCACTCCTGTGGAAGAACTTCTGTGGTATAATTATTTTCCAGTTTGTGGGTTGTCCACCTGGCATGTATGGGATTTGATTTTATGGTGATTGTGCCTCTCTAATAGTCTTATTGTGGATTCTTTGTCTTTGGATGTAGGATATCTTTTTTGGTAGGTTCCAGCATTTTTTGTCGATGGTTGTTCAGCAGTTAGTTGCAATTTTGGAGTTTCCATAAGATGAGGTGAGCTCATGTTCTTCTACTTTGTCATCTTCAATCTTTAATTCTTGAAGCATTTATTTTACTTGGCATCCAGGATACCAATCTTTGTTCTCCTACATTATTGACAATATTATTGCAGATTCTCTTCCTGATTTATCCAGACCTCTAAATCAGGAGTGCACAAAGCATCAGACTTCTATGCTTTTTTTCTATGCTTTCACTTTCTTGTTGATCTAATACAGACTTGTCTTTAACTAGTGGCTTTAGACTGATGATGCCCACATTTACACACCAACAATCCCTATGGTAAATTAAATTATTATTCCCATCTTCTCTAGATCAGAATTAAATATCTCCCCTCCAAAAATGTCAGATTTAACAATGTGACTCAATTTGGTCAATAAAGTGAGAATGGAAATTATATTGTTCACCTGTAGGAGAAGATTTATGAGCCAAAGTGTGATTCATCATGTTGCCTTTTCTTTCTGCTGTGGACTGGTAAAGTGTTAACATATCTATTTTGTCGGACCAGGTCTCAGAATCAAGGTAACTTGGAGCAACTCCTCAGCAGCCCCAAGGTAACCATGGAGCATGAGTGGAAAAAATGTTTCCTGTAGGCCACCAACATTTGGGTGTCATTTGTTACTGTTGCATAATGAAGTACTTTGTCCGATACAAACCCGTCTTTTTCCTCAGATCTCATACACTTACTCTTTATTGAACTCCTGTATGTTGGTATCTAACATGTCATAAATAAACTGATCATTTACCTCCAAATATTTTCCTCCTACAGTTGTCTTTATCTCACCAAATTGCAATTCTATCCCTTCTGCTGATCAGACATTGACTTCTCTCTTATCTCACAGTCCCTAATCAATCCATTGACAGGTCCTGCAAACTTCAAAATTAGCTGTAGTTATATCTATAAATATATGACTGCTTTTAACCATTTCCCCTCTAAAACATTTAACCATCATCTTTCATTTGAACCAACTGCAATAACCTCCTAAACAGTCTCTCTGTCTCTACTTTGGCTTTTTATATTCTATTATTTCTACTGCAGCCTGAGTGATTAAATTTTTTGGTCAAATATCTCCACTGGCTTTCCATTTCACTCAGATAAAGAAATATTTTTACCATTGCTTAGAGCACCCTTATAATCTACTCTCTGAATTTACCTTCTCCCACTCTCTTCCCTCCTCACTTTATTTCAGTCACATGAGCCTCCCTCCTTGTGGTTCTTCAAACATACTAAACACAGTCTTTCCTCAGGGCCTTTACATTGCTGTTCCTTATGTCTTGTATCTTTTCCCCGATACCATGAAGGTTAAGTCTCTTACTGTCCTCACATCTTTTCTTGAAATATCACTGAATTCATGAGGCCATCCTTAATGATTGTATATAAATCTCAACACTGACTATCCCAAGCTGCTCCTCAACTCTTCTAAATACATTTTTCATAATTTTTCTCCAAGGTACATAACATCATATGACATATTACATATACACTAGTTTATTGCCCCCCCACATAAATATAAGCTGTATTACAGCCAAGATTTTATCAGTTTTCTTCACAGCTGTATCATTTGTACCCAGATCAGAGTCTGTCATATATAATGTGCTCAATAATATAAAAAGAACTGAAAGGTCCTGGCTCTCCCTTTACCTTTGTGACCTTGGACAAGTTAATGACCTCTGTGCCTTAGATGCTTTTTAATATCTGAGACCAATTTGAACCTATCTCATATGGTTTGTGTGAGGATTTTAAAAGAGAAAATATAGATATAGCACTTAGAGCAATGTCTGGCACATAGTAAGTAATCATCAACATTAGCAAAAAAAAAAAAAAAAAAAAGGAGGTGATGTATAACTTATTATACAAACTGGGAGTATATTCTATACCAGAAACACATGGTTTCAAATCCTTACTCTGTTATTGAAAGCTGGGTTGACCAACATAAACCTCACCTTCTATGCTTCATTGTTCTTATCTATAAGTTGATGATAACAGAATTTATAAAATTAGAGATAATGTATTGGTAATGTCCAGACTGTGTCTTAATTATAGTAGCCATACATATAGTTACCATTATAATAGAAACAATTTATTGAGTGATTGATCTGTACCAGGAAATGAGTACTTGGACAATCTTATAATGTAGCCATTGTTATTTTCTCACTTTTCCAAATAAAGAAATTAAGTTGTTGAGAGTTTTGGGAACTTTATCAGAACTTATAGCTAATAAGTGGAGGGGCTGGAATTTGAACTCAATTTTTGTTCTTGAACTCTAGCCTACCCTTCTTTATTTATATATTGACTTACTAATTAATAAACATAAGTGTTAATCCTCAAAGAATTTAATACCTATCTTGTAGGCTAGTGGTTCACATATAAATATAGTAGAGTAGACACTGATACAGGATGTAAGTAAGAACTGGAGCCAATATTAAAAGCTTCTTGTGAAACATTTGAAATTATTACACCCTGAATATTATTAACAGTAGGAATTCACATCAAAGAGGGAGAAATGAAGGACGTTTTCAAGAGGAAAAATAACTTTACCTGTGTGTTGACATAAGTAAGACTGAGGAGGACTCTATTCTGATTGGCCAATAACATCGCATTTTATTATTTCTGAATTTTCCACCCCCCTCTGTAGAAGGATGGTCCTCTGAGGCTTCTTTAGCTACTTGAGAAGCATAGTTGTACTTTAGGTTTGGTCTTGTTATATGTCTGTTCCAGAAAAGAGGCCAAGAATGTTCTTCTGGGCAGATTTGTAATAATAAATATGAAAAGATAAGCAGTTTGTCTTACTTCTTAAGCTTATAAAAAGTCTATTAATTTATTTAAAAAGTTTAGTTTTCATAAACAAGGAAAAAAAGGAAATAATAATTAGGAAAATAACAATTATCTCACTTAATCCTCAGAAAGCTATTTAAGGTAAATGATACTATTGCTATTTTATACATGAAAGAACTGATGTTTAGAGAAACAAATAAGTTGTTCAAAGTCATGTAGCTTTGACAAATACTGAGTGTCACAGTAGTGTAGGCCTCTGAACAAGCACTCTTTTCTCCTCTTAGACTCTTCATTATGCTAAATACACCTTAATGAGATTGAGGAGGGGGAATGAAATGTAGAGCAAACATTTCCAAGTTTTAGATCTTAAAGTTTAGCTGCCATTTTAACTCATCTCTTTAAAACCTATATTAACTTTAAACTCTGAAGCTCTGTTAGAAAACAAAAAAAGATTCATAACATATTTCAACACTTTGGAAAATTTACAGTGAAAAGTTTCAGAAACTTAAAAAGGATTTGAGACCAGTGAGATCTATATCTGTATCTATATCCATATCAATATTCATACCTATGTCTGTATCTACAACTGTATCTATCAATTCACCAATGAATCTATTAACCAGTCTCTATCAGATAAGAGGATTCTTCCAATATATCACTATGCCTTTTTTCTGATGTTGAAATAAATGACTATGTGCTTACCAACATACCTTTAAAAACTAGAAACTATGATCCATATCTGGTGCACGCAGTTTTCCTAGAGCATAGAATACTTTTTACTGTGTAGACTAAATGTAAAATAAGGCTCAATGAAAGGCAGAAGAAAATCAGAGATGAACATTCAGCTATTGGTAAATATTGTTGCTCTCTTTCCTGATAAAACCTGCAAAATATTTTGTAGGGAGGTTGCTTGGGCTCTTTGGGTAGGGGGTTTCCCCAGAGTGTTGAAAAAGAGATAATGAAGGAAAGGAAATGCCGAACTACAATCAGAGAAAAGGGTTAAAAGACTTTCTCATGCAGGTGAAACTAGCTCCGTACAATGTACCTGCAAGTTAATAAAGTGATGCTCCATGTTCACACTTTTGCCCTCTTTTTCCTGGAGGGTTGCAGAAAAAAGTCTTCCCTAACTACACAGACGTATCATGGCATAAGATTGGTCCAAAGACAGTACTGTCAGATTTCTCTCAGCAATCTGAGCCTGAATCATATTCTCACTGTCTGTTTGAATTTGTGTTCCAAAAGAGCAAGTTGTCATTGCCTGCCAGAAGCAAGCCTGTCCTGTCTGCCTCTGTTGTTTCCTAGTATGGTTAAGACACTCTGCTAAATGCTGTTTTCAGTCGGTCTGAATGTATGTTTTCAGTTTTAGCTGCAACCCTTACACTTCTGTCCCTAAATTTTTCCATTATGTGTTCAAATACTAAGTGCTGCCCCAGTCTATACCATGTCACACATTCTTTTTAAAGATTCTTCTTGGCGACCTCATACTTGTTAGTCTTATGTAACATGCTGAGAATTTTTTCAGAGAAACAAATTGAGTAAAATCCTGGCTTAGTGTAGTTTAAGGCAGACCCAAAGGCTGGAGTAAATCATACTACATATATATATATATATATATATATATATATATATATATATATATATATATCATATATATATATGTATATATATGTATATATATGTATATTTTTAAATACATCTTTTTCTCTCTTTTTTCACAATGTTATATAGAATGTGGCTGCTTGGTTATTTCGTCTGGAGGCACAGCTCTTGTCAGGCCACGGTCCTACTCAGGAACCTCAGTGACTCTACATTGCCTACTGAAAAGAGAAATACTATGTCGTGTAGTCGAAGGCATGCTAAGGACTTTAGACAACTCATTTAATCCTCATACACTTGCTACTCTATTTTACCAATGGGATGGATTTTACGTGAGCTTTAAGTAGATGGACCACAATCTCAGCTTTCTGGTGCCCTTTGCAGCATCAATGTTATATCTCTCTGCTCCTTCATGGACTCTCCCTTCTAGCCAAAACAATCCTCCATTGACTTTATATTTTTCATATAACTGAGCTTTGGCTTATATGGTTCCTCCCCCTGTCCCAAGCAATATCCTTCTTCTTTTACTGCACATTCAGATCCTACAATCCTAGCACCTCCCATTTTGTCCAGGTAGCTTTCTCTTATTCCTCTACTACTTACTATGGTCCTTCTCCAAGCATGCTATGATAACGTTTTCTTCTGAATGATCAAAATAACGTATGTGAAATTCTTCAACACACTTTCTACCTGTGTATTTTATCATATGCATTTTACTTCTTTCTATAATACTCTAAGATCCTATGAAAATGGAAGCTTCCATAATTTCTTATGCCATGATTTTATTAAAGGATTAATAGGTCAAAGGCTCTAATATCCAGGTTTTTTTAATGTGAAAATTTAAAAGTCTAAATTTTACTCTAACTCCTATTTCTAATTAAATTTGTATCTTTCTTTTTTTGCTCTGAGCATTCATTTATATTGCTTAACTTGAATTTAGCTTATAAATGAGATGGAACCTCAGCGTTAAAGGAGATCAAAGGAAGAGGTGAAGATGAAGAGCAGCAACAACAAAGAAGGGATGAAGATAAAATAGTGTGTTTTGAGTATACAGTGACATTACAGAAACGGTAGTCTCATTAGTTTATCTGCTTTGCTTATAAGAAAACTAGTAGTGCCATTTTTTAAATAATCAGAATTTCTTCAACCCCAAACACTCATAGGAAAAGTGAAAATAGTTGCTTAGACAAATACAATTGACTAGTCTAAGTAAATGTACGTATATGTCATACAGAAGAATGAGATCAAAATTCGTATCAAATTTTTATAGATGAAGAAGCTGAGGTTGAGAGGTTTTTTACTTGCCTAGTGTCATATAGGATCTAGAAGACAAAGCCAAAATAACAAGACTTCTTTATCTTGAAATCTCATGCAACATAGCTTGGCTTCACAGACTTTAGTAGACCTGGATGGGGCTACCAAATCCTATATCGTTGAGTCTATCTGATTTGCATCAATCATCCTAATGCACTAATCCCTACTACTTGCTGCTTTCAGCATATCCTACAAGTATAGTGCTCCCAAGTTGTTTTGGACACCTTTGCAAGCACCACCACTCCAAATTCACACCATGGCATTGAGAAAGGAATGCTCTCCTTCCCAAGAAGTTTTGCATTTTGAAAGGCTAGATCCATGTTAGAATGAATATTAACATTGGTCAAATGATTTTATAGAACTAGAAGACTTCTTGGGAAATTTTAATCTAGAATGAGCATTTATGGTACAAAACAGAACTCTTAAGAGTATCCTTAGACATTCTTTCAGACAAATCAAAATAATGGTGTCACTATTTAAAACACACTTGCTCAACTATGTATGAGTACCCTGCCTTTGATTTTAGATATTTTGAAGCAAGAAAATTTGAAAAATTGATGGTAATAAAAGCTTTCATACCTTTCATTGGACACAGTTTAAATATAACCTATATCCTCAATGTAGTGAACTTGAATGTGGTAGTTGCTTAAATTCCAGAATAAGAGATGTTCTTTCAGTTTGCTGGTAAAGTAAATTACTGCAAATTTTAGTTTGTTCAGATTGTAAAGAGAACATGCAAATGTCTTATAAAGGATTAACTTATTTTTACTCAATTGTTCATACACGTAGGGTTTTTGGCACAGTTCATGTAATGAAAAACAATAGTTCTTATTGTTGCCAGCACTGTAATAATTAAATACTTTTTTTCTGCATAAAAATGGAACACTTTGAAATTAGTGTGAAGACTAGGGTAAGATAAATCTCAGACAAAATGTCAGTTTAGAAAAATGATGAGCTCTTTTATAAAATATCTAACACTTGAAGAATAGTTGACCATTAAATTATCACTTTAATTTGGTATTAATTGTGCTCTATGAAATTTTCTACTTCTGTCGTTCACACAAACCTGTTTGATTGATTTACTGAATATGGATATTTGTTTTTATTTCCCATCTTCAGTCTGATTTTTGTAGCTATTATATTTTAAATTATTGTTGGAAAAGGTAAAGCATAACCAGGAAATGTGCTGGGCTAATTCCTTGAACATCAACACATGAGACATGTTTCTTGACATGTATTTGTATGTTATACCAATATTTGAACATTTACTATTTGAAAATCATGGTTATATTTGGTGAGGACCAAAATATTTAAAAAATAAATAATGTCCCAATGGCTTGTCAGATTAGTTTCTTATTTACTCCTAAATGTTTCATATTTCTATTTGCAAACATAAATGGTATTTTTCAATTCCAATTTCCATTTCTTCAATGTTCAGATATAGAAACACAGTTGAATTTTGTGTATTGACTTCATATACTGTGACATTACTAAAGGCATTTATTAGTTCTACTTGCTTTCTTGTATATATGTTAGGATTTCCTTCATAAACAATCATGGTATCTGTGATTAAAGAGAATTTACTTCCTCCTCCCTAATCTGTAGGCCTTTTATTTCCTTTATTAGCCATTTTATTTATTTATTACATTGACTAGGTCTTCTATTTCAAAGTAGAATAAAAATGGTGTGAGCAGACATAATGTTTTCAGTCTTGGGGGATAGCATTCAGCCTTTAACAATTAATTATGATATTACCTGTAAATTTTTCATACATGCCTTTGATTAGGTTGAGGGAGTTCCCATATATTTCTCATTTGCCAATAGAGTTTTTTTTCTTTTAATCATGAATGGGTATGAATTTTGCCAACTTATCTTTTACATCTATTGAAATAAATATTTTATTTTCCTTTTCAGTTCACTAATTTGGTGAATTACATTGCTCAGTTTTCAAATGTTAAGTCAACCATACATCCTGGGATGAACCACACTTGGTAATTGTCCTTATTCTTTGTATACATTGCTGTATTCAATTTTCTAAAATTTTGTTGAGGATGTTTACATTTAAGCTAGTGAGGGAGTTTTGTGCCTAGATTTTTCCTCGTAATGCCTTTGGATTTTGTATCAAGATATTTCTGACCACATATAATAAGTTGGGAAGACTATCTTCTGGAGAATTTGTGTAAAATTGATATGATTTCTTCCATAAGTGTTTGGCAGAATCCACGGTGAACTCATCTCAGCCTAGAATTTTCACTGGGGGAATAATTTTAAACTTAGATCAAATTTGTCTAATAGCTAAAAGGATATTAAAGTTATATATTTTTTCTTGTGTGGGCTTTGGAAATTTGTATCTTGCAAGTACATATTTGTGCATATGACCTTCACTGTTGCCTTATTAACATATAATTGTTTATAATATTTTATATTAATACTTTGTTCCTTGTAGGATCTTTAGTGATTGTTCCTTCTCTAATTTGTAGCATTTCTCTTCATGTCCTTGTCAGTATGATTAGAGTTTATAAATTTTCATACTCTTTTCAAAGAACAAGTTTATGATTTCACTGGTTTTCTCTACTGTTACTGCTTTTATTTCATTCTTTGAGTCTTTTAAAAATTGTAATATTTTTCTTTCTGATTACTTTGTGTTTAAATTAGTTTTTACTCCCTAGTTTCTTAAGGTAGAAGAAATGATCACTAGTATGAGACCTTTCTTCTTTTCCAAAATATTTTAAATTATAATTTTTCCACTGCTTAACTGCATCTCACAAATATTGATATGTTGTATTTTGATTTTCATTTTATTAAGAATATTTTTAATTTTACTTATAATTTTTTCTTTAATTCATGGACTATCTTTAATCCATGTTGTGTTTATTAATTTTCAAATATTTGGGGATTTTCCAGATTTTATCTTTTTTCTTTTAGTATAATTTTACTTGATCAGAGAATATATTTTGTACAAGTTCTATCCATTTAAATTTATTAAGATTTGCTTTGTGGATCAGAATGTGGTCTATCTTGGTGAATATTCCACATTACTTGAAAAGAATGTATGTTTAATGTGGTTTTTAGGGGGAGAGTTCTCTAAATGTAAACATGTACAAGTTGGTTGATAGTATTGTTCAGGTTTTTTATATCCTTTCTGATTTTTGTCTACTTGTGTAACAATTATTGAGAAAGAAGTGTTCAAATCTCCAGTGATATTTATAGATTGACTAATACTCATCTTATGAAATTTTGCTTCATATATTTTGAAGCTCTGTTTTTCGATCAATACACAGTTGGGGTTATGTTTTCTTGATAAATTGACTCCTTTATCTTTATGAAGTTTCCCTCTTTGTCGTTGATTATATCTCTTGTTCTGTGATCAACTTTTTCTAATATTACCATAATCATTCCACTTTTTTTTAAAAAGTTTGCTTTCATAGTATTAAGGGGGCTCAGAGAAGGGTGTCGCCAAATATGCCAAAGTGGCACATTGATTATTTTGTATTAAAATTACTTGAGAAACAGCCAGTGGAAAAAAGGATACTCTGACCCTCCTCTTGGTCCCCCTGAAAGCAGAAAACAAATTTTCCATGTGAAAGGTACCCTCCCTGCATCCAGAGGTAGAAAGACATCTTTATGACCAGAGACAGGGTATTCAGTGCAAAGAAGGCTGTGTAAAAAAAGTCTGCCTAGTTTTTTTACTAATTACTACCCAAACCTAAGTTTCTTGTCTTGTCAGTTCTTTACACATTTGTTGCTTCTTTGTCTAAAAGATATATAAACAGCTTGCTTTGGTCACTTGAGTTTTATATGAGTGAGACCTCTGTGCAAATGAAATTAAATGTGTTATTTTTCCTGTTAATCTGCCTTGTGTCAATTTAATTATTAGATCACCAAAAGAACCAAGAAGGGTAAAGGGAAAATTTCCTCTCTCTGACAATATTTTTTTAATCCTTTTACTTTTAATTTCTCTGTATCTTTATATTTAAAGTAGATTTCTTATAGACAGCATATAGTAAGGTCTTGCTTTTTTATACAATCTGGCAATCTGTACATTTTAATTGGAATATTTAGACAATTTATACCTAACATAATTATAGATAGGCTGGGTTTTAAACTTACTGTCTTTAAATTTGTTTCTATTTGTCACCACCTGTTCCTTTTTATCTTTTCTTCCTATATTCTTATAAATTGTGTATTTTTTATGATTTCATACCATCTTCTAAATTGTCTTAAGAACTATACCTCTTTTTTTGTTAGCAGTTGCTTCAGGTTTTTACAGTAGTCATCTTTAACTTATCACAACATATCTTCAGATCTTATAACACTTTATATATAATACAAATACCTTATCAGAGTGTATTTCAACTTCCCTCACCATTCTTTATGCTACAGTGATCATAAATTTTGCTTCTGCTTATGTTAGAAACTCCAAAATATATTGCTATTATATTTGCATGATATACTCAATTAAAGAGATTTTAAAATAATAATAATTTTAAAATATTTGCCCATATATTTACCATTTCCAGCACTCCTCATTTCTTTGCACAAAGCCAAATTACCTTCTAGTATTATTTTTCTTTTGCCTGAAGAACTCTCTTCAACACTTTTTTTAGTGCAAGTTTGTTGATGATGAATTCTCTCAAATTTGTCTATCAGAAATGCCTTTATTTTGCTTCCTTTTTGAAAGACAGTGAGATTATTTTAGTCTGTGGATAAATTTAGGAAAAATTGACATCTTAAGAACTCCTAGGGCTTCCCTGGAGGTGCAGTGGTTGAGGATCCACCTGCCAATGCAGAGGACACGGATTCATGCCCCAGTCTTGGAAGATCCCACATGCCACAGAGCGACTGGGTCCGTGAGCCATGGCTGCTGAGCCTGCACATCCGGAGCCTGTGCTCCGCAACAGGAGAGGCCACAACAGTGAGAGGCCCGTGTACCGCAAAAAAAAAAAAAAAAAAGAACTCCTAGATACTCAATATATGATTTATTTATTCTAATAGTACATTTTTGTAGATTTTAAAAATATATACTCCAATTTTTCTTGTTGTTTATTCTTATCTTTTTTTATCTTTATGCTACTGGTGTGATTGCAATTATTTTCTTTAATTATCTGTTTTTTGGCTTCTATGAAGCTACATTTTTAATATTTATTTTTCATGTGGCCACTCTTCTCAAGGATGTGAGTGAGTCTAAGAATTGTATAAGTCATGCCACTTGATAAAAGCAGGGGAAATGACTCTCTTTCTGAAACAATTCCCATTTCTGATTGGCGCAAATCTTAGATCTCTGAGCCAGTAATGAAATAGCACTAACCAGATGTCTCCCTATTGACTGGGTAAGACTGCAGTACTTTGTGAGTTAAAATATACATGTGTCCCCAAAATATTTCTTTACTTTGTTCTATGGACTATTTTTATAAGATTTATAGGAGTTTGCTAATTTCTTGCGTGGAAGATTTGGCTTTCCAAGTTATGTTTTTTGTTTTGTTTTGTTTTGTTTTTTCTCAGTCTTCATGGATACTTCAAAGAAAATTGAGTAAGGAAAATTTATAAGCTTTTAATTAGATACACTTTTGAAGGGGAACCCAAATTACCGTTGTTAAAGTATCATTAAATTAAAAAAAGTTTCAAAGGAAAAGCGTTAGTACACTACTTTCAGGAATTGCATTCAATTAACAGTAGAATACTCTAATTCAAGTCACTTTTTTTAGGTGTTATGTATTTCATTGTGTAAAACATGCATGCTCTGGGCTCTTGCTCTTGATAAGCTCTTAGCTTTACATAAGAACACTTCCCTGAAAACCCACTGTAAAGAATATTCTACTTGTATTGCATTATTGTTTGGTCTTCATTATCATTGCATTTTTCCCTGTCTATACTCATCTAGTACACTAATTTGTCTACTTATACTTGTCATGTCTCCCGTCACTAGAATATAAGCTCCATGAGAGCAGAACCTTGTGTGTTTTTTTCATTTTTGTATTGTTAGTGCCCAAAATATTTTTGGACATGTAATAGGTATTCAATAAACAATTTTGTATGAAAATATATGCAACGAATTAACTTAATTTAAATGCTATGTTTTCCATTAAAGTACAGAAGAAAAAATCAATTTTTGCCTAGGATATTAAGATGGAGGAGCTATACTGAAAGACTTCAGAGGAAATGTATTTGAACTGGACCCTGGAGAATAATAGTAATTTACGGGTTGGAAAAGAGTGAGAACGGTAACTTCTTAGTTTGGGTTCCATAGAAACCAAGCCTAAGGCAAGGGTTGAGGTACATGTGGTTTATTAAAGGAGTACTCTTCAGGAAAATTCTTTAAGGGAATGAGTGGAGCAGACTAGGGAAAGGAAACTTGCTCATCGGGAGTGTGGTCTAAAGTAAAGTCTAGCATTAATTGACTCCACCCTTGGGAGCTCTGGAGTGTAAAGTCTCAATATGTCTCTTGATAACCAACGAGATTCTCTGGAGAAGGGTCCAGGTATAAGCTCTTATTTTCAGACATTGCAGCAACTTGAAATAACTATACCAACTGATTAAGGGGATCTGAGTGAAGTACGGACATGTCACAACTCAAATTCAGCAGCACATGCACTAACTAAATAAATAAATGATAAAGAAAACAAAATTTAGTAAAGCTGTTTTCTTTTTTGGGGAAATCAACCATTTGGGAAAAATTCTAGGTTTCATAAATAGCCCAGGAGTTTCACTCCCCTAGCTCGCATTTTAATTGAATGATTTTCAATAGCTGCTGCTCCAGAAGGCAGAAATCTTTTGAGAATCACCAAATACATATCTAATCATAACAAATGCTACTCTTCTGAGTTATGATTGTCACTTTAAAATTACAATTTTAAGTCTCCATAAGTAGATTTTTATTTAAAATGCCTCCCATAACTTCAAATCTAAAGAGATATAATTTGGGGATTTGAAAATTATAACAGTAAGACCTAAAATTCACAATATTAATATTAAAAAATGTTTGATAAATTGTTTTGGGCTACTTATTAGGATAGGTTGAGCCAAGAAAAGTTAGTCTTGATATAAATTGAGAAGGTAGAAACAAATTCTGTTCCTTTTTTTTTCTCAAGAAGAATGAGCATCCCTGAACAAGGGGCCCTGCAAAGAAAATGCCTGTCATGGTTTCAGCAGATTTCAGAGCAAAGATAGATTGTAATTGTGTCATCACTGAAAGATGCTATCAGGTTAGATTGAATGAGAGATGATGGTTTCACAGTCAAGAAATAGCTATCTCCTAAGATCATTTTTTTCATTTAAATTCTCTGTGCAAGGTTGTTCTTATCTTATGTGGGCTTATTATCTACACTGTTTTCATTTCAAAGGAATTTAATATTGAAACACTGAGAATGAAAAACTGTGAAGCTTTTACTAACCTTCCAGATCTAAATTTTCTGGGTTTTTCCTTCGACATGAGTAAAATGGTGTGTAATACCTACCTACGTGGGACAGACACAATAGTCATTACCATCTTTTAGAAATGCATTTTTCTGTCCATTTCTCTCCACCTGCCTTCCCTGCCCCACAACCTCTGTTACTTGTATATATTTCTTATATTAAGTATTATGAGATAAACATCTTTTATTTAGGTAAAATTCCTGTGTATCACATATTAATGCATGAATATCAATCAAGTGCAGCATGCTCATTAAGAACAAAGACACTGGAGGCAGACTTTTCAAATAACAGCTTCACCATTTACAAGCTGTGTGACATTAGGCAAGTTATTGACAGACACCCATTTCTGGCTCTATAAAATGGAGTAAATTATAAAACCAATCATTCTGTGTGTGTGTGTGTGTGTGTGTGTGTTTGTGAAGATGAATTAATTAACATTTGTAAAGTACATCAAGAGAATTTCCTGGGCTAGGATTGTAAAAGACCCATCCCTAAAGTCTTGTGATGTTGTAATTTTCATTGCATCGATTGAGTTATGCTAGAGAGTAAGGCATAATTAAATGTGTCAGATCCTAAGTAGGTGCCTAATAAATATTTGGTAAAAGAAGAGATGAAAGTAAAAAGAAAATAAGCCCACCTATTTCTTGTTTGGGTAAGCTAGGAGAATTGAGTTAAATTATTTCTGACTGTAGAATTATTCATTCACAAACATTTTCACATCAGTTTTACATGATTTCACAATCACAGCCACCACAACTCTTTGACAGTTATTGATATAGAGGAAAATAATTAGTAACAGGTTTGTAATTGTGTAATTCATTATTTTCTTTTCCAAAGGAGAGGATGTGGTTGTTCTCAAAGCAAAGGAAGGGGGGGAGGGAGGAAAGAAAGAAGGGAGATAGAAAGAGAGATAGCTTTCTTCTCTCCTGTCAAACTGCCCTCTTAGGTCCTGGTATCCTTGCCCTATACCCATTTACACTTAGCCTCATATAGTCCTTCAGTCAGCCTGAGGAGACCAGTTCACTGACCTTTGCCTAACCAACAGAAATAGATCTTGCCCAGTGTCCCTGAGAGAGCATCTGACATTCTGTCTACTCTGCTCACCCAGATAACACCTTAAAAAAAATTCCACATTTATCTGTTTGGGTATTAGTTTTCACATGGCCAAACCCTTTGGAACTGCAGTAGAAAATGATTTATCAAATGGGAGACAGATAGTGCTGCAGAGAGGAAGGACTTCAGAACTTTATATAAATCAAAATTGCTCTCTTTTGCTGTAGCAATTGTGGCTAAATACAGTTAAGAAAGTGCCAAAAGATTGAGCCAGACATGTGTCTTTCTCCTTTGAATCTCCTTCTGCCTCTCATACAATGTCTAAACCCAGGCTTATTGTTCCAGCCTGAGAGAGCTGAGAGTTTGTGGCTTAGACAGATCTACAACAGACATTAAGATATTCTGTTTCTTTCTTTCTTAAGCTTGTGTGTGTGCGCGTGTGTGTGTGTGTGTGTGTTTGCTACAGGCATGCTTTCACACAAGCTCATGTCTGTACATTGACTGCTGCACTTTGAATTGACTCTTTCATTCATGAGAATGCTGAGATGTGAAATTTCACCCTGAACATTAAGGAAGCATGATGCAGGTCTTTTTGCTGACTTTAGTTTGAGGGTTAATTATAGTGTGTTCTATACTGGGCTTTGTGGCCAAACATTTAGTTAATGTATAGGTTTACTTTACTCTGTTTCTATTATTTCCTACACATATGTATTTCTTCTGGAAAATATGGCAAGTAGGTTTTCTGGTTGGGTCAGGGCAGAATCTAAATAATCTTGGTGCTTTGTACAAAATCCCAGTATCGTATAACACTTTAATGGCATTTAAATCCAACTGTTACTTCTAGCAAAAGTAACTTCTTATAATTCCTTGAACATGGTCTTCAGGATGTTTTCTTGCCTCTTCTTTTCTCTTAAGGTAACCCTGAATTTGTATTCACATTATGAATTTTCCCTTAACCTCTTAATTTGTCCAAATCAATTTTTACACAGGGCTACATCAACCAATTAAAGGACAACAAGTAAACACTGTCAAAGAAAGTAAACAGCCTCGACAGGACAGAAGAAAAAGGTTCACAATATATAACATAACTATAGGGACTTGTTTCTTCCCACACTAAGAAAAACAATGCATAACTTATCTTCAAGCCTGGCAAGTGGTTAATATTTTAATTCCCCTCAACAACCTGAAGCTTGAAAAATAAGGAAGTCAAGACTGACTTTTTCCTGAATTATGATCAGACAGGGACATACTTTTGTTACATTAGTAGAAAAAAATCCATGTATGGATTTGGAATGATTAAAAACCAGATATAGAAGGGAGTTCTTAATGCATTTCACTAGTATTCATACAACAGATTTCCTCATAAATCTCCTACGCTTCTGTTTGGCTTCAGAAGACAGGATAAGTCTCTAGGGTTTCGTCTCAATGAAAGTTTAATTTATCTCATTTCCACCTCTGTGAGAGAATTTCTGATGGTTGTCTAGATTTTCTAAAACATCTATTTTAGAATGATAGCTCATATTTTCATTTGACACTTAAAATGTCTGCTTCTTAAAGAAACAGTGGGAAATTTTTATCTGGCTGTAATGTAAATTCAGGTGGGGAGTTCTGAGGGTTTATGCCAATTACTGAAGGAAAGAACATCGCTAACCAAGATTTTAAGGTAAAGAAAATCCTCAAAATTTGATGTGCATGTATACATCAGAAATGAAGAATTTTACCATAAAAAATGGAAAGCAAGGTGTTTAATCTAGATGATGTAAGAATGTTTCCACTGTGCATAAGAAGCAAAAGAATAATTTTCATTGCCCTGCAGCCTGTGAGTGTTGTATTTAAAAAGAACTGTGAATAACGAAAGAATATCACTTCATATACTGGAGCAGAACTGATTTTCATTTGTGAATTCTTTCCTAGAAAGCCCTGGGATTTGGAGGTGAATACCCACAGGTTAAAGTGAAAGCAATTTGCATAGGCATTGAAGAACTCTCCAAGGGATAAGTGAAACAAAATAAACATACAAGAACATAACTGTATAATATTGTACACAGTACCTATTCAGTTATCTACACATAATTTAATTAGAATTTTTTCTGAGGTGGAATTCAAATATATTAATCAACATTTTTAAAAATAACTTAAGTTTCATTTATTTTTCTTCATTAGCTAATCTATTTCACTTTCACTACAATTATCCATTATTGTCTTTAGGCCTCATACATTTACAGCTGTGTCCTTAATATACAGTGCCCTTGCTGCTCAGGCCCACACTAACCTCCATGAATAAAATGTAGTAAGCTACGTGGTCTCTATTTTACAGCTATGATTCAGTCACATAAGAATAAAAAAGGACAAAGATCAACAGCAAGCACTTAATCTGGTTTTGCAAAAAGTCTGAACAGCTGACTTTCTGTCAGCTTGAAGTTCATTTTTATCTGGGTATAAATGCCCCAGCAAGTTAGATGCATGGGAATCAAAATCTTTCTGAGACGGTTTAAATGTGGGAATGTTTTAATTAATGATTGGTTTCACAGTACATACAAATACATGATTTAATAAGTTGTGAAAGTCTCTTGTCAGCCGAATTCCCTGAAGATAGGGAAAACACCTAGAGTTTAGTCAAGATTTAATTGTAAGCACCTTTATAAAGACCTCATTGCCTCCTTGTCTACTGGGGTATTTGGAAGAGATATAGTCTGGAAATTCAGGCAATCTCAACCACATTAGTTTCTTCTGTTTCTTAAAAACTAAAATCTAGAATGGGGAATTGAAAATAAATACCATTAAAGTACTAACATTTAATTTTGTTCACATCTCTCTTTCTTTACATGCAAATACTTATTAGTTTAATTAATGCAATTATGAGTACCCCCAAAATCTATCATAATGGTACATAATGATATATACAAATTAGAAATAAATGAAAAAGATGTTGGTAGATTAGACGTTTAACTTTAAACATTTAATAGATGTCTGTGTATATAACCATGCAGTTGACCTTATCCTGGTTGTATGACAGGTTTGATTTTTAAATTACTTTATGCTTGGTATTTAGTGGATAGTGACTTGTTTTTTGCCTCATGGATTTGAAGACCAAACTATTTTTCCTCCTTGCCTCACAAATTTGAACATCAGATAATCTTTACAGCCACCTGTAATTCAGTTTATAACACCTGCTCTCCTGTGAAACTACTGAAGGCTCACTTCAACACAATCCACCTATCTAGTCCTCACCTTGTCCACCTCTCAACTCCAAATAACCAACATAATGATGTGATTCATATGTTTTATTTTTCTTTGAGATACCAAATCTAAAGGTAAAATACTGTAGTTTACATATATACATACAATCCTATTCATATACTCCTTTTCTAGAAAACAATGGTTGAAAAAAATAAGGCTATTATATGAAATACAATAATTATGTTCAATTGTCCGGTCACATGCAAAATAAGAGTAGTATTTCTCCCAAATTTGATGAAACTCAATCTGCAGGAAAACACCAAAAAGACCATATGGATGATATAAATGACAATAAACCTAGTTTTCTTTTTAGTAGATATTAGCTTGCAGAAAACAAAATGAGTTTTAGTAATGTGTATTATTTGTATTACTTTCTACCAACGACTATTCTTAGTAAAGAATGAAGTAGTTACATGATTCAATCCAGGAACAACTAAATGAGAAAAAAATAGAATTTATATTTACTATTGACAGAGAGTTTTATAAATATTAGAATTCTAAAGTTTTCTAGGCTTACTGAACAAATGTTTTCTTTCTAACAAGTTTTATGATTCTATTAAGTTTGAGAGAAAATTAGCCAATGAGTGTGGCTACTAAGGGAAAAGTGGCAGCCAAACTTTTGGAAGTAACTCTGAATTTTCTTCTTTCAGGAAATTTTGTTTTCAGAAGGCATACACAAAGCATGCTCTTGATTTACACTTCTGTTTTGTTGAGTCTTAAACCTGCATGAAGTGCAAGATCAGTGTACTGGATGTCTGTTGACAGATACTGTTAAAAAAGGAACATCATGCAGCAGGCTGTCTGAACTCTCACACTGTATTAGCATTGTCATCTCAGGGTTATATTTAAATACCTCTTCTGCCCTCATATATTCACATGCCTTACTTGAAAGTTGCCATGAGTGTAAAAAGTTACAATTACATACAGAAATATGAGGAAGCTGTGACTACATTTGAAATATGGCCTTAAGAATTATGTCTAATCCTGGTAAATTTTATTATATACATATCAATTCTGAGCCTTATGTAAGTTGATTATACAGTACATAATCATTTCCATCTGGTTTCTTTTGCTCAAAATAATGTTTCTGAGATTCAATCATGATATTGTCTTTATCTGTGGTTAGTTCTTTTTTATTGCTTATCAATATTTCATTGTATAAATTTACCATAACTTGTTTATCCATTCACCTGATTGTTTTCAATTCTTGATGTTTAGGAATAAAACTGCTGATATCATTCTTGTGTAAGACCATACTTACATTTCTCTTGTGTGAATGCCCAGGATTGACACTGATGGATCATATGAGAAGTGGATACTTCACTATGGAGTGGCTGTACACTTTTGCATTCCCACTAGTAATATATTAGGCTTCTAGTTATGCGCATCCTCACCAGCACTTGGAAATGTCAATCTTTTTAAATTTGGACATTTTGTTAGTGATGCAGTGTTATCTAATTTGGCTTTTTACTTGGATTTCTCTCATAACTAGTGATATGGAGTATCTTTTCCTGTGTTTATTGGTCATTTATTAATCTTCTTTTGTGAAGTTTCTTTAAGTTTTATATATATATATATATTTATTATTGACTTACTTTTATATTCTAGTTTCAAGTCCTTACCAGAGATCTGTATTGAAATGATTTTTAATCGGTCTAAAGCATGCTTTTTCATGTCCCTTAATAGTATTTTTTAAAGTAAATTTTTAACTTTGCAAAAGTCACATTTTACCTTTTACATTTCTTGCTTATTTTTTTCAGAAATATAACCTTACAACAGCTTAATTTCACTTACCCAACTTCCTCCTTTGCATTGTAGTTTTCATGTATTTTCCATCTGCATATGTAGTAATCACCACCTGATACTGTTATAATTTTTTAACTAGTTATTATTTATAAAGAAATTAACAAGAAAAAGCTCAATTTTAACTTATTTTTGAAGCTCTTTATTCCTTCTTATAGATTCAAGTTTTTACTTGATATCATTTTCCTTTAGCCTGAAGAATATCTTTTAGCACATCTTGTAATGAAATTTTACTAGTAATCGATTCCTTCAGCTTTCATTTATCTAAAAATGTCTTTATTTCAACATCCTTTTTTTATGAGTGAGGTTATCATTTGAAATAATATTTTGGCATTTTCATTTTTTCTCAAAAAATTTCAGAAGCTTCACAGTTACGTGTCTATAAATGAGGTTTTGTTTGTATTCATCCTACTTGGGCTTTTCAAGTTTCTTTAATCAATTAAGATGATTTTTTTTAAATCAAATTTAAGATTATCATGCTTTATTTCTTCCAAATATTTTTCCTCATCCTCACTCTTTTCTCCTTCTGGGTATCTAATTATACTTATATTCATCCACTTAATAGTTTCCCACAAGTTTCTGAAAGTCTGTTATTCTTTAATCCAATTTTGTCTGTTCCTCATATTGGATCATTTCTATTTATCTCCCTTCTATGTCACTGACACTTATTATTGACTTCTTCAAATTACTTTTGAGTTAACTTAGGGACATTTTCCCATTAATCTGGACATTTTAAATAGTTTTTTAAAAGGATACACCCTGTCTGTTTACTGATTATCATATTATTTTAACAATATGTTTTCCTTTAGTTCATTGAACTAGTTGCTTTAAAGTCTTTGCTAAATGCAAAATATATGTGATCTTGAGGCTGATTACTATTAAGTGATTTGGTTTGTTGATGTAGGTGCATGTTTAATTGTTTAAGAATTTCCACACTCTGTTCCAAAATAGTACCCTTTTACATGTTCATCAATATTGTATAAAAGTTCCAGTTCTTCCACATCCTTTTCAACACTTTGTGTTTTGTATTTTAAAATTTTAGCCTTTCTAATGGTTGTCTAGTGGTGTCTCATCGTGGTTTTAATTTATATATCCCTAAAGAAAAATGATGTTGTTGAACAATTTTTTCATGTACTTATTTGCTATCCATATATGTTCTCTGCTGAAGTATCTGTTCAAATCTATTCCAGTTTTTAAAATTGAGTTGTTTGTTTCCTACTGAGGTTTAAGGTCGCTTTATATATTCTGGATAGACATCCTCTATCAGATGTATTATTTACAGTCATTTTCTCTCAGACTTGTCTTTTGATTCTCTTAACACTATCTTTTGAAGAGAAGAGCTTTATAATTAGATGAAATTCCACTTATCAATTTGTTATTTTGTCTATCATGCTTTTATTTTCATATCTAATAAATATTTTCTATCTCAAGATCACAAATGTTATTTCCTATATTCTTTTAGACATTTCAGAGTTCTTCGTTTTGAATTCTGACCCATAATCCATTTTGAGTTATTTTTTTATATGTGGTGAAAAATATACATGGAAGTTGTTTTGTTTTATTTTGCTTTGTTTTTGCCAGTGGATGTCCAACATAATTGGGTATTGTGTTGGACAGCCAACAAATTGGCAGCACAAATGTTGAAAAGACCTGACATTTTTCACCAACTTGTTGAAAATCAGTTGTTCATAAGATGTGGGTCTATTTCTGGACTCTACCATCAGTTGATCTATTTATCGATATCTATGCCAACATCATGCAGTCTTGATGATTGTAGTGTTGTAATAAGTCTTGAAAACCAGTAGTGTTAGACATACAACTGTGTCCTTTTTCAGAGTTGTTTTGGCTATTCTAGGTCTTTTGCATTTCCATATGTATTTTATAATCAATTTAAGTGATATGTTAATTGAGATTACCCCAAATATTTATCTCAATTTGAAGGTGAGATGACATCCAATAATATAGAGTTAGGGTAATTTATTGATCCATGAGCATCATACATATGTCTTCTTTGATATTTTCTAGCAACTCTTTTGTGCTTTTCAGTTTGAGGCCTTTTACATCTTTTGTTAAGCTTATTCAAAAGTAATCCTATTTTTGATATTTGATTTTTGTGTATTGATCTTGTATGCTGAAAGTTTGCTAAACTCACTAACTCACTATTCTAGCTTTTTGTCTTTTTTTTTTTAATAGATTCCATCAGATGTCTTTCATGTTCTTTTCTTATTTATTTATTTATTATTTTTGCCTAATGCCCTAGCTAGAACTTCCAGGACAATGTTGAACAAAAGTAGGGAGGGAGGGAACACTTACTCTGTTCTTGATTTTAAGGGAAAGAATTCAGTCTTTCAGCTTTAAGTATAGTTGTAGCTATAAGTGTTTTGTAGATGACTTTTCTCTGGTTTAGAGAGTTTTATTCTATCTTTCTGGAAGTTTTTATCATGAATGGGTAGTGGTTATTGTGAAATGTTTTCTCTGTATTATTGAGGCAATCGCATGATTTTTCTCTTTTAATATGGTGTATAACATTAATTAACTTTCAGATGTTAAATAACCATAACTTATCAAGATGCATTATTTCTTTTCTATATTGTTGGATTTTGTTTACTAAAATTTTGTTTAGAAATTTTACAACACTATTTATGAGGCTTATTGGTCTGTAGCTAGGTTTTGGAATCAGAGCATAAAATGAGTTGAAATATGTTGCACTATTTTCAATTTTCTGGGAAAGTCTTTGTAGAATAGGTTTTTTTTCACATAAATGTTTGCAGAATTTACTTGTGGTAAGGCTTTAACTATAAATTCAATTTCTTTGATAGATACTGGGATTTCAAGTTACCTATTTCTTTTTGAGGGAGCTTTGGTGATTTTTGTCTTTCAAGTAATTTTTACATTTTATATAAGTTATCAGATTTATTGGTATAAAATTTTGTAATGTTCCCTTGTTATCCTTTCAATATTTCTGGAATTTATAATGATGATATTGCTTTTATTCCTTGTATTGATAATTGGTACCTCTCATCTTTTTTCCTGAACTGGATAAACATTTATCAATTTTAATAATTTTATTAAATCATTTAGTATTCATTTTTTCTTTATTTTCTGTTTTATACTTTATTACTTTCTGCTCTTATTTTTATTATTATTTTTTCTTTTACTTAGTGTGGGTTTCATTTGCCCTTATGTTTTCAGTTGTTCAAGGTGGAAGCTGAGGTCATTAATTTGGGAACTGTCTTCTTATACAGGTTTTTAGAAATACCATAAGTACTGCTATAGCACTGAATCCTGGTATTTTAATCCTGTATTATACAGATGTCCTTCTACTTTCACTGGACTAGAACACCAAAGTTCCTGGTATAACTTGACCTTTTGTATCTCTTTTGTGTTCATAATGTCAGAACAACTGATCTCTGGTAAACTTGAATAGTCTTACCATTAACCCTTAGATTTCTGCTTCCCTTCCCCATCTGCACTTCTTCCTTTCTAATAATTTTATCCAGAGATTATAACTGCTTCAACTTCCCTGACCTCTAATCTTTGTCTACTCAGGTTAACTCGTTGGCTTGGTTTCCATTTCATTGTGCTGTGCTCTGGAAATTGTTCCCAAAGTGCCAAGATGTCCATGGGGCTCACCTCTTAGGTGTTCCTTCTTTGAGGTATCCCTGTCTTGCACTGCTCATTTTCCAATGCTGAAAAATAGTTATCTTTTATATTTATCTACTTTTATGTCGAGATAGAAAGAGAGAGAGAAAGAGAGAATATAAGGTGACAAATTTCTTTCAAGGATCACTATTCGAGACTATTCAATCACCCAGGTGAGACCATCATCTAAGAATGTCTAAACGTCCTGATTCTGTGCCAAAGAAATTCTGCCATATTTAAGTGTTGAAGTAATTTTGCTGATTCATCAGGTAAATTAATTAATTATTCATTTACCTTAATGAACTAAATTAATATAATTAAATAATTAATAATAATAAACTAAATAATTAATCAGTAAATTAATTATTAATTATTTTTTTACTTTATCATTTGATGCTTAGATTTTCCTTGTGGTTCTTAAATGTGAAATCCCAGGGAAGGTTTTTGTATGTGTTATAAAAAAGTGCAAATTGTAGATTAATACTAAGCAAAAAAGAGACTGCACTTTCTAGTTCCACTAATTGACAACATAGCAAAAGACAACCCACCAAAAGGGGGAAAATATTCACAAAATGTAACTGACAAGAGATTAGTCTCCAAAATTTACAAACAGCATAAGTGGCTCAATATCCAAAAACAAAAAACCCAATCAAAAAATGGTCAGAAGGCCTAACTAGACATTTCTCCAAATAAGACATACAGATGGCCAAGAGGCACATGAAAAAATGCTCAACCTTGATAATTATTAGAGAAATGCAAATCAAAACTACAATGAGATATCACCTCACACCAGTCAGAATTGCCATCATCAAAGAATCTACAAACAGTAAATTCTGGAGAAGGTGTAGAGAAGAGAACCCTCCTAACACTGTTGATACAGCCACTATGGAGGACAGTATAGGTTTAAAAAAAAAAAAACAACCCTAAACATAGAGCTAGCATATGATCCAGCAATCCCACTCCTGAGCATATATCCAGATAAAAATATAGTTCGAAAGGACTCATGCACTCCAACGTTCACTGTAGCACTGTTTACAATAGTTAAGACATGGAAACGACCTACAGGTACATCACCAGAGAATGAATAAAGAAGATGTGGTACATATATACAATGAAATATTGCTCAGGCATAAAAAGGAACAAAATAATGCTATTTGCAGCAATATGAATGGACCTAGAGATTGTCATACTGAGTGAAGTAAGTCAGACAGAGAAAGACAAATATCATATGACATCACTTATATGTGCTATCTAAAAATATTGGTACAAATGAACTTATTTACAAAACAGAAACAGTCTCACAGACAGAGAATGAACTTATGGTTACCAGGGGGCAAGAGTGGGGGAGAGGGATAATTTGGAAGTTTGGGATTGACATGTATACTCTGCTATATTTAAAATAGACAACCAACAAAGATCTACTATAACAAAATAAAAATTAAACATAAAAAAAGAGAAAACATGACATTCTAGATTCCAAATAGATGAGATGGGAATGGTATTTATAGTTGGAAGAAAAAGACAGAGGTATTCAAAAGGGAGTTGACGATCACATATTTTGGAGTAGCCAGGCTAACTGAATTGGGAGTATAAGATGTACAATGGAAAAAAAATGTGTAGTTTATACAATTGAGAAAAACATATTGTGACTGTGGGTAGGAAATTATTAATGAAAACACAATCAATATTTCTTTGGGACCAATACTGTTTTAGACCAGTACAAAGAACTATTGTAAAAAGAAGTTTTACTAAATTTGACTTCTAAATATAATAAAGGTAGACCATGGATGGTGATCAAAATCACTGTTAAGGCCTTTCTCTATCTAATTTTAATATCATAACATTTTTCAAATTTTTGAAGAAATTTTGTTAAAAACATAGCTTTGAAGTAAGAAAAGTGTGGATTCAAATACTTGTTCTAGCAGTTAAAAGAACTGTTATATTAGGAAAATTACATTTGAGTTTCAGCATCTTTTATTACATAGGTGGTAGAATAAAGGATTGTGGTAGGAATTAAAGGAGTTAATTTATACATTGTTAACATAATGTTCATCATTTAAGAGCATCAATTAGGAATAATTTATTATTTCTTATTAGTAACATTGTTATCATCATCTCCATTAGTCAAGAAATCTATACTGAGAGTTGGTTGCATCTGTGATTATTTAACAAAGAAAGGGGATGTAGTTATACAGAGGAAGATGGTTCTTAGACGAGAGATACAGGGAAAGCTTAAGCCCTTAAGCCCTTAGAAATAGGCAAGATGAGGATGTAGACTGAAAATGTGAGAAACCTGTTATGCTGACAGTGAATATGAAACAGAGCATCCTATAGGGTCATAGCTGTAATAGATTATCTTGGCTGTATTTATCTTTACAAACACCAGTATTATTTTTACTTAATTTTTAGAAACATAAGTTTAGAAATAACTATCCCAGTGTTAAAAACATTTACAAAAAACACATTAAAAAGGTAGCCACTGTATTTTTGAAATTAAAATCAAGTTGAAAGGTGAGTAAAAAGATGCAGTACATATGGAAAGCAATTTAGCACTCTATACAATGAGGCATAAACTGCCCATAACATGTGACTTAGTATGACTACCTCTGGCAGCCATTCTAGAGCTAATCAATAAATTTAGTAAAGTAGCAGGATACAAAATTAATGCACAGAAATCTCCTGCATTCCTATACACTAATGTTGAAAAATCTAAAATAGAAACTAAGGAAACACTCCCATTTACCATTGCAACAAAAAGAATAAGATACCTAGGAAGAAACCTACTAGAGGAGACCTGTATGCAGAAAATTATAAGACACTGATGAAAGAAATGAAAGATGATACAAACAGATGGAGAGATATACCATGTTCTTGGATTGGAAGAATCAACATTGTGAAAATGACTCTACTACCCAAAGCAATCTCCAGATTCAATGCCATCCCTATCAAATTACCAATGACATTTTTCACAGAACTAGAACAAAAAATTTCACAATTTGTATGGAACCACAAAAGACCCCGAATAGCCAAAGCAATCCTGAGAAAGAAAAGTGGAGCTGGAGGAATCAGGCTCCCTGACTTCAGACTCTACTACAAAGCTACAGTAATCAAGACAGTATGCTACTGGCACAAAAACAGATATATAGATAAATGGAATAGGATAGAAAACCCAGAGATAAAGCCACACACATATGGTCACCTTATTTTTGATAGAAGAGGCAAGCATATACAATGGAGAAAAGACAGCCTCTTCAATAAGTGGTGCTGGGAAAACTGTACAGCTACATGTAAAAGAATGAAATTAAAACACTTCCTAACACCATACACAAAAATAAAGTGAAAATGGATTAAAGACCTAAATGTAAGGCCAGACACTATAAAACTCTTAGAGGAAAACATAAGCAGAACACTCTATGACATAAATCACAACAAGATCCTTTGTGACCCACCTCCTACAAAAATGGAAATAAAAACAAAAATAAACAAATGGAACCTAATTAAACTTAAAAGCTTTTGCACAGCAAAGGAAACCATTCACAAGATGAAAAGACAACCCTCAGAATGGGAGAAAATATTTGCAAATGAAGCAACTGACAAAGGCTTAATCTCTAAAATTTACAAGCAGCTCATGCAGCTCAATATCAAAAAAACAAACAACCCAATCCAAAAATGTGCAGAAGACCTAAACAGACATTTCTCCAAAGAAGATATAGAGATGGCCAAGAAGCACAAGAAAGGATGCTCAAAAACCCTAATCATTAGAGAAATGCAAATCAAAACTACAGTGAGGTATTACCTCATACCAATAAGAATGGCCATCATCAAAAAATTTACAAACAATAAATGCTGGAGAAGGTGTGGAGAAAAGGGAACACTTTTGCACTGTTGGTGGGAATGTAAATTGATACCACCACTATGGAGAACAGCATGGAAGTTCCTTAAAAAACTAAAAATAGAACTACCTTATGACCCAGCAATTCCACTGCTGGGCATAAAACTTGAGGAAACCATAATTCAAAAAGAGGCATGTACCACAACATTCATTGCAGTTCTATTTACAATAACTAGGACATGGAAGCAACCTAAGTGTCCATTGGCAGATGAACGGATAAAGATGTGGCACAATGGAATATTACTCAGCCATAAAAAGAAACGAAATTGAGTTAGTTGTAGTGAGGTGGATGGACCTAGAGTCTGTCATACAGTGAAGTAAGTCAGAAAGAGAAAAACAAATACCATATGCCAATACATATATATGGAATCTAAAAACAAACAAAAAAAGGTTATGAATAACCTAGGGGAAGGACAGGAATAAAGATGCAGGCATAGAGAATGAACTTGAAGACACGGGGAGAGGGAAGGGTCAGCTGGGACGAAGTGAGAGAGTGGCATGGACTTATATATACTACCAAATGTAAAATAGATAGCTAGTGGGAAGCAGCTGCATAACACAGAGAGATCAGCTCGGTGTTTTGTTACCACCTAGAGGGGTGGGATAGGGAGGGTGGGAGAGAGACGCAAGAGGGAGGAGATATGGGGATATATGTATATGTATAGCTGATTCACTTGTTATAAAGCAGAAACTAACACACCATTTTAAAGCAATTATACTGCAATAAAGATGTAAAAAATAAACCAATATATGGAGGAGTCCATTAATGTTTTTATCTCAGTATTATTTGTAATATTAAGCTTCCAATTTACACTAAATATACAGCAATAAGGAAATTATTGATAAATTATTAAATATTATTTATAAAACCATTTAAATAATTAAACTATGTAGTAATGGAAAATGCATTATATATATCAATTTTATATATAATTTTTTAGTTTAGTTTTATATATTAAACTCAAAATGTCACATTATAGAATGGTTATATTAATGTGAAAGAAACAGAGTCATATAATGGAGAAATGCACTAATGAATTAGCATATTAACATTGCACAAGTAGAGAGATAGGAATAATATTTTTTGTTCTAAAATTTGCCAATAATGGAATAATTCTCTCTTATGGAACAAATATTCTCTCTTATGAAAACACAAGCTATGTAATTTTTTAAGAGAGATTGGTTGTGCCTTTTCAGAAATAATTAACATAAACTTGCATAAGCTTTAGTGGCATTATAGATTCTCTGGTTTAGGTGAAACTTAAAGTTCATACCATTTAAATTCTAATCTGATGGCTATTTCTCCTAAGGTCTTCTCTATTATATACCCCTTTGTAGCTGGACTTTCAGCTTTAGCACCTTTTTATGAAAATGGTTATTGGTTCTGTTTTTTTTTCAGTCCATCTTTCAAAGTGCTGAGAACATTCTTTCTTCTGTTGCTTCAAAATTTGTCTTCCTATTGGTTAAACTCATTTTTTAAAAGTATAATCCCTCTTCTAAATGGCAGTCTTTCAAATGCATAAATACACTAATCATACAGAACCAAAAAACCCAAAAAACAAAAAACTCAAATCAAGCCAAACCAAAAAGAAGAAAGAAAACCCCACAGAGTCTCATTTACTTAGCATTGAGACATTTCAATATTTTGGTCACACTATTCCTAATGCATTTGCAATTTATTTGTAGTCTTCCTTAAATTTTAAAATTACTCAGATTTGAATACATTCTGCAGTTTTGTTCTTACTAGCTCAGAACAGAAAGAGACATCACCTTCTTTCTTTCCATTAATGAAGCTTGATCTAATTAGCTTCTTTTGGCTTCATAGGGAAAAGAGTTTTAAAGGGGCATAGTTTATAAACAGAGATTTCCTTTGAGTTTTAAGCTTGTCACAACTAATTTTTAATGAAAAAATAAAAAAAAACATTTCTATGCTTCTCATCTTCTCAACTTTCAGGGAATCAATAATACTACCTAAAACATTCCACAAAACATGCATTCCATATAATAAGGTGTTAGCAAATCAATACCAGCAAAGGAAAATTATTTTATGGGAACAGAAACTTACACCCTATTAATTTAACTGCTTAAATATACTGTGCATTACATTTTAAATATGTCTTCATAGAATGGGAACTGTATTCAAGGCTTTTCTTTGTTATGCTTCCATATATATCTCACAACTAAAATTATACATATATTTAAAATACATTTTAAAATGTCCTGGCCAATTGATTGTGGCACATTTGGTTTGTTGAACTCATCTCTTCTTAAGATGCTCCCTTGAATTAGAGTTGACATAAATTGATTTAAGTGAATACTTTAAAAACTTGTTTTCAATTTTCTGTAAGTTCTCACTGATGACTTTTTCTTGAATAGAATCCCTAGGATGATATATATCATATTCAGTGTATAACTCTTTCAGTGCACATCAAAAAATTGTTAGTGTACTATGCTTACTATAGTTCAGTTTTTTTTTAATTTAAGTAACTTTTATTTTAGAGTCAAATCACCCCTGTAATCTTAGGTTGGTCATTTTGTCTTTATCTATAGCTTGTCTATATTAAAAACTCCTGGCAATGATTTTACATACTTTCCTGGGAATTTTTATACACCATAATCTCAGCTGAGTTATTCAGCTATGCAAAAAGACCATTTGGTGCAGGGAATTGTGTCTTCTCACAGTTTATTGATATACAGTGAGACTGTAGAAGAGTGATAACTGGTCAGAACCACATTTTAAATTGTGGATTAAAACTGCACAACCACTGGAGAGCAGATCCAGATGGCAGAGAAAGAGGTTTCTGAGTTCATCCCACCACCAAACACATCAAAAATACATCCACATGTGGAGCAAGCAACTTTCACTGAAAACAAACTGGCGACTGGCAGAAAGACCCTTGTATAACCAAAGCTCTAAAAGAAATCCACATGGGTGGGGTAAGAAGGAAGGAGAAACAATCAGGTCAGAACCCAAGACCCTAGCGGGGGCCACAGAAAAAAAGAAAGATATCATGGTCTCAGAGAGCCTCCCTGGGGAATGAGGGGTTCAAGTCACATATTGGACACCCCAGCCCTGAGGTATGACACTGGAAAGATGAGTTCCCTCAGCTGATTTGAAAACCAGTGGAACTTACAAGAAGGCTGTAAGAAACTGAGACTCTGCTTATGGAGAATATTTGTACATGCTTTCTTACTCCCAGAAACAAAGGGGAGGAAGCAGATTGGAACTGCCTGGGACTCTGGCCCATTTCCAATGACTGCCCCAGAATGTGCCCCAACCCACACTAGGTGTTTGCTCCAACCTCTCTTGCTCCAGTGTAACTCCACACTAGGTAAAGGCTGTTATTGCCAAGGAAAGTGTGCACTTGGGGAGAACAAAGTTGGCAAAAACCTGGCACAGGATCTGAACAGAGTGAGGGTGGCCATCTCTGGCATTCATGGAGGTAGAGGATTGGTAACAGTCTGGAACTCTGACTGGCGTACTGGAACCTTCCCAGGCATGCCTCAGACCACACTAGGCACCCACTCCAGACCTTCTTGCCCCAGCTCTGCTCCACACTGGGCAAAGTTGCCACTGTTGGGAGGGGAGAGAGTGCACACTTAGAATGGAACCAGCTAGGACCCAAACATCAAGGTTTCTGCTCCAGCACTTAAAGACCTGACCCCACCACTGATAGGACATTGAGCATAAGAGAAACACTGGCTTAATCCTGGCTCCAGGTCTACTCCCTCCATCTCCAGCCCTACCTCCCATCAAGGTGGTAGCTGTCAGTACACGCCAGGGGAAGATGTAGCCCATGCTCAATTCAGTTCCAGCTCTTCTATCAAAGCCACTGTCTACACACAGACTGCATAGGGACACTACCACACAAGGACAGCCCTTCAAAAACTGGATAGGTAACTTATTCACCTAATTTTATGGAGACAGAGAAAGTGAAACGACATTAGAGGACAGAGGGACATGTTTCAAATGAAAGAATAGGAAAAAAAAAACCTGAAAAAACAACTAATGAAATAGAGATAAATAATTTACCAGAGAAGACTTCAAAGCATTAGTAATAAAAATGCTAACTGAGATGTGGAAAGAACAGATAAACATGGTGAGAATTTTAACAGGGATCTAGAAAATATAAAAAAGATGAGCCAGAGCTGAAGAATACAATAACTGACATGAAAAACACATTAGAAAGACTTAATGGCAGACCAGGTGATACAAAATAACACATAAGCAATCTGGAAGGTAAAATAATGGAAATCACTCAACCAGAAGAGAAAAAAGAAAAACAAATTTTAAAAATGGGGACAATTTAAGAGACCACTAAGACAATATCAAGCATACTAACATTCATATTATAGGGGTCCAGGAAGGAAAAGAGAGAGAGAAAATGGTCAAAACTATATCTGATAAAATTTTGACTGAAAACTTCTCAAACCTGAGGAAGGAAACTAATATCCAGGTAAGGAAAGCACAGAGAACCCCAAACAAGAGAACCACACACAGACATATTATATTAAAATGGCAAAAGTTAAACATAGAGAGTTCTAAAGGTAGCAAAAGAGGAAAAAAAAAAAAAAGGAAAAGTAAAATACAAGGGACCAATGCCCCCCCACATAATGCAGATTTTTTTTTTTCCAGAAACTTGCAGGACAGAAGGGAGTGGCATGATATATTAAAAGTACTGAAAGGGAAACTCTGCAACCTAAGATACTCTACCAGCAACATTAATATTCAGATTTGAAGGAGAGAAAAATAATTTCTCAGACAAACAAAAACTAAAAGATTTCATCAATACTAAATTGACCCTATAAGAACTATTAAACTGTGTTTTTTTATGTGGTAAAGAGAAAGCTACAGAGAATTTATAGGAAAGGAAAAATCCCACTAATAAATGGAAATATATAGTGGAGTCTGAGGATCAACCACTTAAATAAGCTAGTATGAAAATTAAAAGACAAAAAGTGTAAAATCAACTATAACTAAAATAGACAGTGGAGGGATAAACATGGAGATGCAAAATATGACATCAAAAAAGCAAAACTTGGGGGGAAAGGGGTAGAAAATTTAGATCTTTTCAAATGTGTTAGAAACTAATGACTACCAGTTTCAACAAATAGATATAGTTACAGGTCAACATATATGAACCCTATGGTAACCACAAATTGAAATCCTAAAATAGGTACACAAAAACTAGAGAGAAAGGAACACAAACATACTGATAAGGAAAATCATCAAACCACGAAGGAAGAAATTAAAAGAAAAAGAAAACAAGAAAAATAACTACAAAACCACCACAAGACAAGTAACAACATGGTGATAAGTTCATACCTAAAAATAATTACTTTAATTCTCAATGGGATAAATGCTCCAATCAAAAGACATAATGTGGCTGACTGGATTAAAAATACCCATTTATATGCTGCCTACAAGAGACTCATTTTAGGATTAAAGACAGACAGACTGAAAGTGAATGGATGGAAAGAGATATTTCATAAAAATGGAAACAAAAAGAAAACTGGAGTAGCAATACTCAGACAAAGTTGACTTTAAAATAAAGTCTATAACAAAAGGTAGAGAATTATAATAATATAGTGATCAAAAAAAGAAGAGGAAAAAACATTCATTAACATATACACCTAATATAGGAGCACCTAAATATATAAATAAAATATTAATAGATAAAAATGGAGAAATTGATAATAATACAATAATAGTAGGGGACTTTTAACATTATACTAACATCAAAAGACGTATCATCAGGATAGAAAATCAATAAGGCAATAATAGTTTTAAATGTCACAATAGGCCATCCAAAAACTGCAGAATACACTTTCTTTTCAAGTGCACATGAAATGTTCTTGAGGATAGGTCCCATGCCAGGCCACAAATCAAATCTCAACAAATTAAAAATTAGAAATTTTATCAAGAATTTTTTTTCTGAAATGAAAATAAAACACAACTTCCCCAAATATGTGAAACACAGCTAAAGAACTTCTAAAGGGTAAGTTTATAGCAATATAGGCCTACATCAATAAACAAGAAAAATCTCAATTAAACAACTTCACTTACCATCTAGAAGAATTAGAAGAAGAACCAAAGCCCTAAGTCAGCAGGAGGAGAAGGAAAGAAATAATAAAAATCAGAGAATAAATAATTAAAATAGAAACAAACAAACAAAAAACGATAGAAAAGATCAATGAAACAAAAAGCTTGTTTTTTGAAAATATAAACAAAATTGATAAGGCTTTATCTAGGCACATTAACAAGAGAGGAGACCCAAATAAACAAAATAAGAAATGAAAGAGGAGAAATTACAACTGATATCACAGATATACAAAAAAATCATTAAAAACTTCTATGAACAGCTACATTTCTACAAATTGGACAACCTAGAAGAAATGGATAAATGTCTAGAAACTTACAAATTTTCAATAATAAATCAGGAAGAAACAGACAAACTGAACAGACCTATCACTAGTAGTAAAATAGAATTAGTAATGAAAAACTTCCAGCAAACAAATGTCCAGGACTGACAGTGTCACAGGAGAATTCTACCAAGCACATAAAAACAAATTTACAGCTATCTTTCTCAAAGTATTCCAAAATATTGAAAAGGAGGGAACACTCCCAAATTCATACTACAAAGCATACTACACTGATACCAAAACCAGAAAAAGACACTACAAAGAAAAATTGCAGGCCAATATCTCTGATGAATATAGATACAAAAACCCTCAAAAATTATTGGCAAACCAAATTAAATAATATATAAAGGGGATCATAAACATTGATCAAGTGGAATTTATTCCAGGGATGCAATGATGGTTCAATATCCACAAACCAATCAATGTGGTGCACAACATTAACAAAGTGATCAATCACATCATTTCAATAGATCTAGTAAAAGCATTTGACAATATTCAAGATAAATTTATGAGAAAAATCTCTCATGAAGGCTGGTATAGAGAGAACATATAGATGTATCGTCATACTCAGTCATGAAACCTGAAAGCTTTTCCTCTAAAATCAGGATCAAAATATAGATGCCCACTCTTGCCACTTCTACTTAACATAGTATTTGTATGCCTAACCATAGCATTCAGGCCAGAAAAAGAAATAAAAGACATCCAAATTGAAGGGAAGAAGTGAAACTGTCACTATTGCAGATGACATGATACTTTATACAGAAAACAATAAAGTCTCCACCAAAAAACAATTAAAACATAAATGAATTCAGTAAAGTTGCAGGATACAAGATTAATACACAGAAATCTATTGCTTTTCTATACTATAATAACAAACTATCAGAAAGAGAAAGCAAGAACCCAATCCCTTTAAAAATCACTTTAAAAAGTATAAAATATCTAGTAATAAACATAACTAAGGATGTGAAATACATATATTCTGAAAACTATGAAATACTGATGAAGAAAATTGTATATGATACACAGAAATGGGAAGATATCTAATGTTCATGGATTGAAAGAATTAATATTGTTAAAATGTCCATACTACTCAAAGCAATAACAGACTTTATGCAATCCCATCAAAATACCATGGCACTTTTCATATAACTAGAGCAAATAATCCCAAAATTTATATTTTATTTACATTACATTTGGGATTTACAATCCCAAAGACACTAAATTGCCAAAGCAATCCTGAGAAAAAAAGAACAAAACTGGAGATTTCATGTTTCCTGATTTCAGACTACCCTACAAAGCTACAGTCATCAAACTGCATGGTACTGGTATAAATACAGGCAAAATGGAACAGAATAGAGACACCAGAATTAAAGCCGCTCACTTACAGTCAATTAATTTATGACAAAGGATGAAAGAATATACAAGGGAGAAAAGACAGTTTTTTCAACAGTTGTGCTGGGAAAACTGGACAGCTACATGTAAAATAATATAATTAGAATGTTTTCTCACACCATACACAAAAGTAAACTTAAAATAGATTATAAACCTGTAAGACTGTAAACCATAAAACTCCTAGAGGAAAACATGAACAGGACACTCTTTGACATCAATTTTAGCAATGTATTTTTGGATTTGTCTCTTCAGGCAAAAGAAACAAAAGCAAAAATAAACAAATGGGACCTAATTTGATTTAAAAACCTTTGCACAGCAAAGGAAACCATTGGTAAAATGAAAAGACAACCTATTAAATGGGATAAAATGTTTGCTTGATAAGGGATTAATATCCAAAATATATAAATATTTCACACAACTTAATATTGAAAAAAACATTCAGATTAAAAAATGGGCAAAATTCCTGAATAGAATTTTTCCAGAGAAAACTTAGAGATGGCCAACAGGCACATGAAAAATACTCAACATTGCTAAGCATCAGAGAAATGTAAATCAAAACCACAAAGAGATACTACGTCATACCTGTCAGAATGTCTATTGTCAAAAAGACCACAAATAAAAATTGTTGGAGAGGATGTGCAGAAAAGGGAACCCAAATACACCATTGGTGGAATTGTAAATTGGTGCAGCCAATATGGAAAACAGTGTGGAGGTTCCTCAAAAAGCTAAAAATAGAACTAGCATGTAACCTAGCTATTCCATTCCTGGATACATAGCCAAAGAAAATAAAAACACTAATTCAAAAAGATACATGCACTCCAGTGTTCATAGTAGCATTATTTACAACAGTCAAGATATGGAAAAAACCTAATGTCCAACAACAGATGCATGAATAAAGAAAATGTGGTATATAAAGCTATATATACACAATGGAATACTACTCAGCCATAAAAAGGAAAGAGTTTTGCCTTTTGCAACAACATGTATGGACCTGAAGGGTATTATGCTAAGTAACATAAGTCAGATGGAGAAAGGCAAATACTTTATGTTATCACTTATATGTGGAATCTATAAAACAAAACAAAACAAATGAATATGACAAAAGAGATACAGACTCACAGACATAGAGAACAAACTAGTGGGTTTTAATAGGGAGAAAGAATGAGAGAGGGCAGTATAGGGTAAGGTATTAAGAGATACAAATTACTATGTATAAAATAAATAATTTGCAAGATTATATTGTACAGCATAGGGAATATAGCCAATATTTTATATTAACTTTAAATGGAGTATAATCTATAAAATACTGAATCTCTATATCACTGTACACCTGCAACTAATATAATATTATAAATCAATGATATAATTAATTAATTAATTTAAATTGAACAACCACTAATGTTTAAATTCTCAGTCTACAACTTTACACATGGGGTACAAAAGAAAGTAAGTGAGCTTGAAAAGCCTATCTGGAGGAGAAGTATATTATATTGATGTGTGAAAAATATATTAATCACCACTTAAAGCACTGTGAGTTGGCAAATGCATTTCATATGCACAGGTCAGAAATCAGCCTGTCTTCTCTCAGTAGTACACAATAGATTACATTAGCACACTCTCAAATAATTCCTTTTTCTCAGATGTTGTTAACAATACTTTTGTGACGTTTTGCCCCAGTATTCTACTTTATTATTCAAATTTGTATGAGTCCATAAGAATTCAATCCCTTTTAAAGCAAAGATGGACTATGTGGTTAAAAGCAAGCTTTTATATGTCTCAGTCTTTTGGTCTACAGACAAGGACTTCTCTCTTGACAGAAATGTTTGGCATTGTCAAGAGATTCTATTAATTGTTATAGCAATTAATTATACAAAGAAGCACTTAATGCTTTCAGAAAATTGAAATGATTTTCTATAGTGTCACCTACAACACACAATTCCACCCCCCCCACACCCCACATTATGTTTCTTAATATCTTGAACCAAAATGCCTGTGTCTCTCCAAACAGAACATAAAGGAGAAGTCTTTATTTGGTCAATTGCTGAAGCCACAGTGTTTAGTAGGGTGCCTGAATCATAGTAGACACTTATTTTTTGTTAAATAAGCTAAGTAATAATTTATATGATTATTTATTTTCTTATTAAATGAATAAATAATAGAATGTATAAGTAATTGAATAACTAAATTAATAACTGTGATATTAGGAGTCATGTCTTCATTTAACAAATATAGGAAAAAATACTAGGGCTTACTTAAATATTGAAATGAGTCTATAAAGAAAACATTGGCTCCATTGGCTCCAGATTTTCTGGTATTTTTGTATCAATGATTGGAGTGGGGACTTTTATAATGGCAATTGGTTAGTTGGATTGACTTTTTAGCAGTGAATATGAAGCAGCAGCAGGAAATCTAAAGGGAAATATTTTTAAGAAGTTGGAAATAATAGTTTTAATGAAAAGTGAGACATCAAAGATAAAGAAATAAATGGTTGTTGTGAACACTTAAAATACTCCTCAACACTTCTCAATGCAACACACCATATAAAAATTTCCTCCATGCTCTTCTGTGTACAACCCTTGTGAGATGGTTGAGCTATCTTATTAATCCACAAAATTTTTCAAACTATTTAATATGAATATCATAATTATTTTACTTTTGAAATGAGTTTCTGGAATTCATTTATCTACTTAATGAAAAGAACAGAATAAAAATTTTGTGACATAGAATCCCATGCTCTCTTTTCCATTTTTAATTTCACCTTTTGTAAAACAGGCAGAATCTAACAACTTTTAATAACATTGTTTCTATAAGTAATTTGTTTGGGGATAAAATTAAAATATATGTTGTGGGAAGAAAAGTTTTATCTAATTCATATTACCCATAATGTGTGCAATAATTTTTACTATAGGAGTATTGATTTTTGATCAACAGCTTTTACTTAAAGATTCCTGTGGTAAGAAATAATATTTTCTATGGAAAGTAACATAGAATATATTAAGAAAACCATTGCTGGATATCAATAGAAAATTCTTTGTATAAACCCAAATTTCCTTCCCTATAGCTTTTAAACATTGGTCTTAATATTGCTTTATAGAACTAAGTGAAAAAGACAATTTTCTTTAGTCCTTTTGTTGAATGCATTATCATGTTTTTTGTGGACTAAATTGTGTCTACAAAAATTCATAGATTGAAGCCCAAATGCTCAATGTAATTGATAAAGATAAGGCCTTGAGGAAGAATTAAGGTTAAATGAGAGCCTAAAGGTGGGGCCCTAATCCAATAGGACTGATGTCCTTATCAGAAGAGGAAGAGACTCCAGGAGAGCATATTCACAAAGAAAAGGCCATGTGAGGACAGCGAGAAGGCATGGGTCTACAAGCCAAGGAGAGTGGCCTCACTAGAAATCAACCCTGCTGCCAACTGGATCCTGGACTTCTAGCCTCCAGAACTGTGAGAAAATAAATCTGTTGCCTAAGACACTCAGTCTGTGGCATTCTGTTATGCCCTAGCTGCCTAATACAATATTGAATTTTTTTAAAATTAATGACTATGATTTGTTCAACATTTATTTAAGTGACATGTAGTTCAGTTTATCTACTTATTTGCTACAAGGTCTCAAAAATATGATGCTCAGAACCAAGCACATATGTATCTTTGTTATTATGTGTTATTTTCTCAGTGAATCCTTCAGGTAAAACATATAGTTAACTAATTCTTTGTTTCAGAATGACCTAATATTTATGCTATTTGTGCATTTCTAATTTCACATGCCATATATATATTTTTTATTTCTAGAAATTTCTTTTTGAAATATTCCAGACCAGAATCACTCATTTATTTGTCACAATGTTTATAACATCATATATTACTTTAAACCTATTAAATATAATTATTTATTTTATGTGATAATTCCAAAAGGTATCATATTTGTGACTTTGATTCTGATGACCTTCACTAGTAATGGCTTGTTTCCTCAAGTAATTTTCTTTTATGTAACATGTGTGTGTATGTGTGAGCTAATATTGTTTGGAGTTGTATATATGGTTATTTTTTTGGCTCTTTTTGTTTTTCCAGAAATGATTTGTGTTTGCCTCTGCCAGGTATTAGGAGCAATTACAAAACATGAGAATTTGATGATTTGGAACTAAGTATTTGTCTTGAATTTCTTTGAATAACAAAGTAATGGGAAGTGTAGGCTGAACTCACACTATATGTGAAAAAAACTTTTACGTTTTAGTGTTTTTTCCTCTTATTTATCCTAGGTAAATGATCAATAAGATAAGTAAAGTCCTGTTTCTCTTTTCTGGTAACATTTTGGTTTTGTCCCTTCTGAGGATGTCACATTTTAGCAGTTTCAATTTTATGTGGAAATGAGCAATCTATCTATAAATATTTAATAGTCTGCTTAAAACTCATTCTCTAAACCAAAATGAATAGAGAGATGTTCCAAGGATAATTGTAGCTTTAACACGTCTCTGGATTTGTGTCCTCTTGTTATTTCTTTCTCTTGATGTTTTTCTTTACCAGGTGGGAAATTTATTCAAACACTTAAAAACATTTGTAGATATACATTTTATTCCAAATTTTCAGTATTCAAAGCAAAATTCTGTACACTTCTATTGTCTATAGTGTGAAAATGGAATTTTAGAGGACTTTTTGTATTTAAATTTGTGTTTAAGCAATTCTCCCCTTCCTATATATGTATTACTTTATTGAACAACAATTTGTGATTGTTCATTTATTCCTGTTAAATTTAATACTGTTGAGTCTCACCAGTTGGAGAGAGCATCAAGATTTATTTTAAAGTAGACATTTACAAGTCTGTTCAATCTCTTAGACTCAAACTCAAAGGGATTGCACCAATGGCCCCAGGTTAAGAATGATCTTGAGATGAAACCGAAATATAATCTATATTCTAAAGTTGCTATCACTTTAAACACAATATATAAAAATAAATTAAACATTGAATTTCTAATATTATTGAATTAGACCTCACAATTTAATTGGCAGTGAATTCTGAAGAGACTTTATTTTAACCACTCAAAATACTCTTATTATCTGGCCTGAAAAAAGAGCACTAAACATTTGCTCTGTAATGGAAATATGAGTTCACAAAATTGGCCACTTTTACTTATCTCTAAATAAGAAACTGTCAAAAATGTTTTAAAATTTTTCAAACCACTCAAAAACAAGTTGGACATCTTTATTAACCATAAATAGAATAGGAAAGTCATATTAGGAGGGGGTTGAAGTCAATGTGGTGTTGGTTTCTAGGGAAGAAAATGGAAGAGGCAGCCAGGAATTCAAATTTTAAAGGAAAATGGATTCTACTCACTTTATAAAATGTGGAGTGTACAGAGCATAATCCACCAAAACTGATAGAATTGTGGCTTGTAGTGAGTTATTATTGCTGAGGAGGACAAGTTCACTGACAGACAACCAAGTAACCAGGTCCTGGGCTGGAGCAACAATACACTTGAATTGCTCGCTCTCTCTCTCTCTCTCTCTCTCTCTCTCTCTCTCTCTCTCTATATATATATATATATATATATAAAACCTCATTCTGAACAGGTGGTCACATGGTTCTGGAGGGATCAATCAAAAGCTATTAGTCAGTGAGGAAAGATGACAGAGAGATTAAAAAAGAAAAAAAAGGGAACTGAAATTATCACATAAATTCCTTCTTATACTTCACAGAAAAAAAAGTTAAAGCATGAAAAGAAAATTAACAATTTAAGAAAACTAATTTGCTTAACAAACAAAGGAATTTGTCACTTGAGATTTTCAAATAATCAAGAAATCTACTATAGAGGAAAAACAACTTAAAAAAAAACACAACAGATACAACAGTGTTATAGAGATACAGGGAAGAATGATATCCACAAAATAAATAAAACATTACAAAGGAATATAATGATAAAGAATTGCTGGAGATCAAAATAATCAATTAAAAGTAATAAAAATTTTTAAATGTTGTCAAAAGAAAATAAACATAAGACAAATTTTAGACTTTCCACAAAGAAAGAATAATTATTTCAAGATAGTTTTGAAATTAACCCATAATTCTGCACTAATAAATATGGAAGTTCACATGATGAAGATACTGAAAGACATTGAACTTAATATACAGTGTGCACATATGATTTTTAGAAGTTAGAAAATCCAAAATTATAATCAGAAAATTTAACATACTCTTCTCAAAAACTGACATATTAAGAAGGCAAAGTGTACTAAGAATACAGAAATATACAGACTACAATAAGAAATAAGTGTTTATTAGTGGGAAATATGAGGTACCAAATTTACTTACTTGTAAAGGAAAATAAAACAAAATATGAATACTGAATGTTAATATACCAAATGATCAAATAAAGATAAAATACAATGAAAATAAGGGAAAAGCTAAAAGCTATAATGGAAGCATCAAGGTGGCGGAGTAAGAAGACCCTCAACTCACTACTCCTACAGACACAACAAAATTAAAGTTATTCACAGAACAACTATTTATGAGAATGACCTAAAAAACTAGCAGAAAATATCCTCCATTGCCAGAGACATAAAGAAGGAACCACAATGAAATGGGTAGAAATAAGGGAAACATGGTATAGTCAGGTCATACACCCTGGTTTGGCAGACAACAAATGAAAGGAATAGCACAGTGATAGATGTCCTCCTCAAGAAGCAAGAGGTCTGAGCCCTACACTGAGTTAACCTGGCCAGGGGTCCAGGCCCAGGAAGACCAAGCCCTCAGAAATCTGGCTTTGAGAACTAACAGGGCTTATATTCAGGAGAGTTGGAGGGCTGTAGGAAATAGACTCCACTCTTAAAGGGTGCATGCAAAACCTCACATACTACAAATCCCAGTTCAGAGGCAGTCGTTTGAAAGGAGCCTGGGTCAGACCCACTTGCTTATCTTGTAGAGCCTCTTGAAGAAGCAGTAGGCAACTGGAACTCCTGGGAATATAGATGCTGGAAGCAACCAGTTTTTTGGAGCTTACTCTATTGCAAAAAAACCCTACCCTGGTAAACACTGATTTGGAATTCTCCCTCTAGCCTATTAATGCTGGGGACATGGCCCCACACTCCAGTGGGTCAGTGCCTACCTTGAACCTCTGTGGGCCCAGTTGACACCTACTTGAGTACTCAGCTAGGTCCACCAGCAACCTGGCAGCCGTCCCTTGACTCCTGGACTGTGCAGCAAAGCACACAGGAGGCCAGCTCCATCTACAAGTGTATCCACAGTAATCAGCCTCACCACAACAGAAGGGGACTCATAGGAGGCAACCCTAGAGCATATATCTCTGGTGACAAAAAGGAAACATGCTGAGCCCTATAGGACTTTAGCATAAAGACATATAATCAACATATCTAACACAAAGAAATAAACACATAAAATAGGGCAAAATAAAAAGACCGATGAATAAGTTCCAAATACAGGAACAATACAGAACCCCAGAAAAACAACTAAACAAAGTGGAGATAAGTACTCCACTCAATAAAGAGTTCAAGGTAATGATCATATATATGCTCAGAAAACTCAGAAGAAGAATGAATGAACATAGTGAGAATTTTAACAAAGAGTTAGAAAATATAAAGAAGAAACAAAGCTGAAAAACACAATAACTGGAAAAAATACACTAGAAGGAATCATAAGTAGGTTCAATGATACAGAGGAGTGGATCAGTGATCTGAAAGACAGAGTAGTGAAAATCAACCAAGCTGAAAAGAAAAGAAGAAAAAAGAAGAATTTAGAAAATGACGATTTTTAGTCTAAGAGATGTCTAGAACAACATCCACATTATCAAGGTCTCAGAAGAAGATAAAGAGTTTTGCACTAGCTTTACAAGAAATGTTAAACGGACTTCTCTCAGCAGAAATTAAAAAAAACATGACTAGAAATATAAAAATTATGATAGGAAAAATCATAGGTAAAGATAAACAGTAAAGGTAATGGAGACAAAATAATAAAATCATCTATATCCACATTAAATAGGTAAAGTATATAAAAATTCCCCCCAAAGATATAAAATATGATGTCAAAAAATTTGGGAGACTGAGCAAGAATGGGAGACTGAGCAAAAATGCAGGGTTGTTAGAATGTACTCAAACTACTTAAAATAATCATTCATATATATAAATATATATATATATGAACCTTATGGTAACTACAAACATTTGTAATAGGTACACAAAGAAAAAAGAGAAAGGAATCTGAATATAATATTAAAGCTACAAGGGAAGACAGCAAAACAAGAAAAAGTGAATAAAAAGAACTACAAAAACAACAAGAAAACAATTTTTAAAAATACTAATAAGTACATATCTATCAATAATTACTTTAAATGTAAGTGAACTAAATACAGAGAGTAGATGAATGGATACAAAAATAAGATCCATATATTGCTACCTACAAGAGGTTCTCTACAGATCAAAAGGCACATAGACTAAAAGTGAGAGGATAAAAAAAGATATTCTACTCAAATTAAAATTAAAAGAAAACTGAGGAAGAAATACTTAGACAAAGTAGACTTAAAAAGAAAAGAAAAACTAACAAGAAACAGAAGGACACTACATAATGATAAAGGGACCTATACAAGAAAATATAAAAGTTGTAAATATATGTGCACTAAATATAGGAGCAACTAAATACATAAGGCAAATATTAGCAAATATAAAAAAAGAAGTTGACAGTAATACAATAATAATAGGGGACCTTTCACCCCACTTACCTCAATGGACATATCATTCAGTAGAAAATCAATAAAGAAACACTGGCCTTCTGAAGAACCTAAGGGCAGGACAGGAATAAAGGTGCAGATGTAGAGAATGGACTTGAGGACGCAGGGAAGGGGAAGGTAAACTGGGACGAAGTGAAAGAGTGGCATTGACATATATACACTACCAAATGTAAAATAGATAGCTACTGGGAAACAGCCACATAGCACAGGGAGATCAGCTTGGTGCTTTGTGACCACCTAGAGGGGTGGGATAGGGAGGGTGGGAGGGAGAAACAAGAGGGAGGAGACATGGGGATATATGTATATGTATAGCTGATTCACTTTGTTATAAAGCAGAAACTAATACACCATTGTAAAGCAATTATACTCCAAAAAAGATGTTTAAAAAAATAAAGAAATATTAAATCCGTGAAAAAAAAAGAAACACTGGCCTTAAATGACACATTATATCAGATTGAGTATACACACACACACACACACACACACACACGTAATTTTATAGATAACTTTCCATTCAAAAGCAGCAGATTCTCCTCATGTATATTTGGAACAGTCCCCAGGATAAATCACATGTTAGGCCACAAAAAAGATCTCAATAAATTTAAGAAGATTGAAATATATTAAGCATCTTTTCCAACAACAAGAGTTTGAGACTAGAAGTCTATGCTACTAAACAACCAAGAGTAACTGAAAAAGTCAAAGAGGAAATCAAAAAATACCTGGAGGCAAGAGAAAATGGAAAGGAGGCAAGAGAAAATGGAAATAATGTTCCAAAATATATAGGATGCAACCAAAATTTCCAGGAGGGAGGTTTATACCAATACAGGTCTACTGCATGAGACAAGGAAAATCTCAACTAAACAATCTAATATTATGCTTAAGGGAACTAGAAAAAGAACAAGCTAAACCCAAAGTTAGTAGAAGGAAAGAAATAATAAAGGTCAGAGCAGAAATAAAGAAAATAGAGACTAAGGAAAAATAGCAAAAATCCATAAAACTAAGAGCTGGTTCTTTGAAAAGGTAAACAAAATTTATAAAACTTTAGCCAGACTCATAAGAAAAAGAAGGCTCAAATAAATAAAATCAGACATAAAAGAGAAGAAGTTACAACCAATACCACAGAAATACAAAGGATCATAATAAATTACTACAAAGAATTATATGCTAATAAGATGGACAACCTAGAAGAAATGGATAAATTCCTGAAAGCGTGTATCTTCTGAGACTGAACCAGGAAGAAATATAAATAGAAAGATGCATTGCCAGTAATAAAATTGAATGAGTAATCAAAAAACTCCCACCAAACAAAAATCTAGGCTCAGATGACTTCACAGATGAATTCTACCATGCATTTAAAGAAGAGTTAACACTTATCCTTCTTAAACTACCCCAAAAAATTAAAAGGAAGGCATGCTTCTGGACTCATGCTACAAGGCCAGCATCATCCTGATACCAAACTCAGACAAAAATACAACAAAAAAGAAACTATGATGAATATAGATGCAAAAGTCCTCAACAAAATATTAGCAAGCCAAGTTCAGCAATATATTAAAAGCATCTTACATCATGGCCAAGTGGAAATTATACCAGAGAAACAAGGATGACTCAGTATCCACAACTTAATATACTACATTAACAAGTTGAAGAATAAAATTCATATGATAACTTAATAGGTACAGGAAAATCTTTTTAAAAAAATCAACATCAATATATTATAAAAACACTACAAGTTGTGTATAGACAGAACATTCATCAACATAATAAAGGTCAGATATGACAAACCTAGAGCCAACATCATACTCAACAATAAAAATCTGAAAGCATTTCCTCTAGGATCAGGAATAAGACCAGGATGTCCACTCTACCCATTTTTATTCAACATAGTATTGAAAGTCTTAGCCACAGCAATCAGACAGGAAAAAATGAAATGTATCTAAATTGGAAAGGAAGAAGTAAAACTCACTATACACAGATTACGTGATAATATACAAAAAATGCTAAAGACACTACCAAAAATCTATAACAAATAAATGAAATCAGTAAAGTTGCAGGATACAGCATTATATAGAAATCTGCTGTGCTTCTATACACTAATAATGCACTATCAGAAAAAGCAATCAAGAAAACAATCCCATTTACAACTGCATCAAAATGAATAGAACACCTAGGTATAAATATAACCAAAGAGACAAAATACCTGTACCCTGCAAACTATGACACTGAGGAAAGAAATTTAGGATAACACAAACAAATAGAAAGATGTACTGTGCTCATGAATTGGAAAAATTAATATTTTTTAAATGACCATACTGTCCAAGGCAATCTACAGATTCAATACAACTATCAAAATGCCAATGACATTTTTCACAGACCTAGAACAAATAATTCTAAAATTTGTGTGGAAACCAACAGACCATGAATACCCAAAGAAATCTTGAGAAAAAAGAAAAAGCTGGAGGTGTAGTTCTCTGACTGAAACTATAACACAAATCTTCAGCAATCACATTGTATTAGCACAAATGACACATAGATCAACAGAAAAATGGATTGTCAATAGAGAACCCCCAAATAAACCCACACTTACGTGGTCAAAAGAGGCAAGAATATACAATAGTGAAAAGGAAGCCTCTTCAATAAATGGTGCTGGAAAACTGGAAAGCTATATGCCAAAGAATCAGACTGGACCACTTTCCACATCGTATACAAAAATAAACTCAAAATGATTTAAAGACTTAATTGTAAAACCAGAAACCATAAAACTCCTAGAAGAAAACATTGGCAGCATACTCTTTAACACTGGCCTTAGCAATATTATTTTGAATCCACCTTCTCAAGAAAGGAAAGTTAAAGCAAAAATAAACAAATGAGGGACTTCCCTGGTGGTGCAGTGGTTAAGAATCTGCCTGCCAATTCAGGGGACATGGGTTTGAGACCTGGTCCAGGAAGATCCCACATGCTGGGGGAACAACTAAGCCCATGCACCACAACTACTGAGCCTGTGTGCCACAACTACTGAAGCCTGCACATCTAGAGCCCGTGCTCCACAACAAGAGAATCCACTGCAATGAGAAGCCCATGCACTACGATGAAGAGTAGCCCCCGCTGGCCACAACTAGAGAAAGCTTGTGCACAGGAATGAAGACCCAATGCAGCCAAAAATAAATAAATAAATTTATTTTAAAAAGAAATACATCAAACTATAAATCTTTTGCACAGTGAAGGATACTATCAAGAAAACAAAGAGGCAGCCTACTGAATGGGAGAAGATTTTTGCAAATGATATATCTGATGAATTATTATTAAAAAAATACAGTTCAATATCAAAAAGCAAACAATCTGATTGGAAAATGGGCAGAGGACTTGAATAGACATTTTTTCAAAGGAGATGCACAGAGGTCATCAGATGATGGAAAATATGCAACTCACGAATCATAAGGGAAATGCAAATTAAAACCAAAATGAGATATCACGTCACATCTTTTAGAATGGCTATTATCAAAAAGACAGCAGGGCTTCCCTAGTGGCGCAGTGGTTGAGAGTCTGCCTGCCAATGCAGGGGACACGGGTTCATGCCCCGGTCTGGGAGGATCCCACATGCCATGAAGCAGCTAGGCCCTTGAGCCATGGCTGCTAGGCCTGCACATCCGTAGCCTGTGCTCTGCAACGGGAGAGGCCACATCAGTGAGAGGCCCGTGTACTGCAAAAAAAAAAAAAAGACAGCAAATAACAAGCGTTGGCAAGATTGTGGAGAAAAGTGAACCTAGTGCTCTATTGGTAGTATTGTAAATTGGTGCAGTCACTAAGCAAAGTACTATGGAGGTTCTTCAAAAAATTAAAAATAGAATGACCATATGATTCAGAAATTCCATTTTTGGGTATTGATCTGAAGAAATAAAAAACACCAATTTGAAAAGATATATGTGCACCAATATTCATTACAGCATTATTTACAATAGGAAACATGTGGAAGCAACCTAAGTGTCCATCAATAGAAAAATGGATAAAGAAGATGTGTTGTGCATTTATATATATATATATATATATATATATATATATATATATATATATATATATATGATATTACTCAGGCAAAAAAGAAAAAGAAATTTTGTTGTTCGTGACTATATGAAGGATCTAGAGTTTATTATGCTAAGGGAAATAAATCAAACAGAGAAAGACAGTGTATGATCTCATTCTTACATATAATGTAAAAAACAAAACAAATAATGAAACAAACAAAAAGAGAAACACACTCTTAGATGTAGAGAACAGGTGGCTGCTCTGGTGTGTCACTGGGCCCACAGTGACACAAACCTGAACTAAAGCTCCGTTGATGACCTGACCCCCATAAGCCTGTACTCTGATGGGTGGACCACAGTAATACTTGGGGTCTTCTGGAATTAGTGTCAGTTCTGAGGTAGTATCTAATAAACTTTAAAAAGTCTGACTATATTCTTTCCCACAATGCACAGTTTCATTCAAGGTTTCTGGGTCTGTAAATTGACTCAAGTCTGGAAATTGATCCAGGGGTCATGATTCTGTTTTGTGATTCAAGCTAGGCTTCTGTTTACTTGACCTAAACTCCTCTGCTTATATAGATCAAGAAAGGATTTATTTTACTTCCCATTTATTTCGCTTCTAGGGATACCATGAGCTAACAATGCCATGTGTTTCTGCAAGTCAGACTATTCTGCTTACTGCTTTGACTCTGCTGTTCTTTATGGTAATCATGCTCACTTTGCCTTTGGCAATTAAGTGATACCCCTTAGTGCCTGCCACCTGGGATTCAATTACTACCATGGCATGTATGTTTTCCAGTTTAGTGGCAGCAGTTTCCACTGCAATTTCTGGTCTACTGAGAAGAGTGAGCAGAGAGCTCTTCAAATATTCTGGGGCTCCCCTCACATATTTATGTCTAGAAAAATAAAATGATGAGTGTGGGTGATGAAAAGAATCAGGAGTATCTTGAATGCAACTACCTCAGGGGAACCCATTACACTTTTTTTGTTTTTTTTTCAGGCAAAGCAAGGTTAATCTCCAGAGGTGAGAACACTGAGCCAAATTTAGGGGTTCAATGACCCAGATTCATTAGGTTCTTCACATATATCCATACTACAGTTTTCAGAACCACATTCCTTCCCAGTCAATGTTCTCACTTTAATAGCAGACAACATGCAAGTTTGGGAATTCAATTTGTGTTGTAATTCATCCCCTTGCAGGATGAGACTCTGTGTTTGGTTTTCAGAAATCTCAGCTCTTTAGCTACAGGGGATAAAGTTTTCTTTCAAAAATACACAAAAATATTCAGATCATTTATATGGTTCTGGAGCATCTCTGAGCTAATCCTTTTCTTTGCCCTCTTTGTCCAGTGCAACTAGGAGAAACCAATCAATCTCACTATACCTATATTCTAAGGTGTCAAATACATGGACACCCAGAACCTTGCTTCTTATAAATATTTAACTACAATTATCTAATACTGTTATTTTGTGAATCTCCATTGCTACATTATATTATAGACTATCAGTCCTCTCTTTACTAGTGGAAATAGAGTAATTTGCACTTTAAATTTAATAATACAGTAGAATCAAGTCCAGAAACCTCAGAACAAGTTCATAAAAATCATTCTTAAGATTCTGTTCCTATGAAACCACTCTCAATATCAAAATCTGTATTAGTCATTGTTCTCTGCCTCTGTCTAGCTGGCTTTCTGTCTGTGTGTCTCTCTTTTTCTCAATAGGGCAAGAGAGAGAGATTTATTTTAAGAAACTGGCTCAAGCAATTTGGGTATTGTGAGGAATGGCAAATTTGAAACCTGTAGGGCAAGTTGGTAGACTGGAGATCTGGAGATTCAGGTGAGAAGAAATGTTGTAGACTAAAGTCTAAAGGCTGGAAACTCAGGTGGAATTTCTATGTTGCAGTCTGAAGATAAGATTCCTTCATTGGGAGACCTCATTTTTTGCTAAGTCCTTCAACTGATTGGATGAGGCCAATATACATTATGGAGGTCAATGTTCTTTACTTAAATTAAACAGATTTAAAGTGTTAATCACATCAAAAACATTTTTAAAGCAACATCTAGACTAGTGTTTGACAAAAAAAATCTGGTCAGCAAAACTGACACATAAAATTGACAATCACAGCCAGTTTTAGGTAATTTGCATGTTTCTAGGAATTTCTACATTTTGTCTAGGTTAACTAATTTGTTGTCATACATTTGTTTACATTATTTCATACTATTATATTTAACTGGTTAATTTATTCATTAAGATTATCATAGCTTTGTGGAAGCTATGATATGATGTCTGGGAGAGTTATGCCTCCAGACTTGTTCTTTATTCTCAGTATTGCTTTGGCAATTCTGGGTCTTTTGTGGTTCCATATAAATTTTAGGATTATTTGTTCTAGTTCTGTGAAAAATTTTAAGGGTAATTTGATAGTGGTTGAATTAAATCTGTAGATTGTTTGGGTCTTTTGTCCATTTTAACAATATTAATTCTTGCAACCAAAAAGCATGTGATACCTTTCCATTTCTTTGAATCATCTTCAATTTCCTTTATCAATCTTTTTCAGTGTAGAAGTCTTTGATCTCCTTGGTAAGGTTTATTCCTAGGTTGTTTTTTTTTTAATGCGATTTTAAAAGTGACTTTGTTTTTACTTTCTTTTTCTTATGTTTCATTGTTAGTATAAAGAAATGCAACAGATGTCTGTATGTTAATCTTCTATCTTCCTACCCTGATGAATATTTTTTTTATCAGTTCTAGTAGTTTTTGTGCGGAGTCTTTAGGGTATTCTATATAAAATATCATGCCATCTGCATATAGTGAAAATTTTACCTCTTCCCTTCCAATTTGGATACATTTTATTTCTTTTTCTGGTCTTATTGCTATCCCTAGGACTTCCAATACTATGTTGAATAGAAGTGGTGAGAGTGGGCATCCTTGTCTTGTTCCAGATTTTAGCGGGACAACTTTCAGCTTTTCACTGTAAACTATAATGTTTACTGTGTGTTTGTCATAAACAGCTTTTATGATGTTAAGATATATTCCATCTATACCCACTTCGGTAAGACTTTTTATCATGAATGTAGGTTGAATTATGTCAAATGCTTTTTCTGCGTCAATTGAGATGATCATGTGGTTTACATCTTTTTGTTTTGTTGATGTGGTGTACACATTGATTGATTTGCATATGTTGAACCATGCTTGTGATCCTGGGATGAATCCAACCTGATCAAGGTGTATGATGCTTTTTATGTGTGGTTGGATTTGATTTGCTAATCTTTTCTTGAAGATTTTTGCATCTATATTGGCCTGTAATTTTCTTTTTTGGTAGGGTCTTGGTCTGGCTTTACTATCAGAGTGATGGTGGCTTCACAGAATGACTCTGGGAGTGTTCCCTCAGCTTCGAGTTTTTGGAAGAGTTTGAGAAGGATCTGTGTATGTTCTTCTTTTATGTTTGGTAGAGTTCCCCAGTGAAGCCATCTGGTCTTGGTCTTTTGTTTTCAGAGGTGTATTATTATTATTATTATTATTACAGGTCCTATTTCACTTTTAGTGATCAGTCTGTTCAAAATCTGTTTCTTCTTGATTAGTTTTGGTAGGCTATATGTTTCTAGAATGCTGTCCATTTGTTTTAGGTGGTCCAATTTGTTCACATATTGTTCATAGTATTCTCTTATGGAATTTTGTATTTCTGCAATATAAGTTATTTCTCTTCTTTCCTTTCTTATTTTGTTTATTTCAGTCCTCTCATCTTTCTTCTTGGTGAGCCCGGCCAGAGGTTTGTCAATTTTGTTTACCCATTTAAAACACAAACTCTTGGTTTTATTGATTTTTTCTATTGTTATTTTTTAATCTCATGTAATTTATTTCCTCTCTGATCTTTATTATTTCCATTCTTCTGCTGAATTTAGGTTTTTTCTTATCTAATTGTTTTAGGTGATAGTTTAGGTTGTTTATTTGACATTTTTCTTGTTTTCTGAGGAAGGCCTGTATTGCTATGAACTTCCCTATTAGGACTGCTTTTCCTGCAGCCCATAGTTTTTGTATGGTTGTGTTTTCATTGTCATTTGTTTCAAGGCATTTTTAAAATTTCTTCTTTGATTTCATCATTGACCCACTGGATTTTCAGTAACATGCTGTTTAGTCTACATGTAATTGTGTGGGTTTTTTTCTCATTTATCTTTCTGTGGTTGATTTCTAGTTTCATGCTGTTGTGATCAGAAAAAATGTTTGAAATAAATTTTGTACTGTTAAAATTGTTGAGGCTTTTCTCGTGTCCTAATATGTTGTCTCACCTAGAGAATATTCCATGTGCACCTGAAAATAATGTGTATTCTGGGTTTTTTATTAGTTTGTTTGGCTTGTTTTTTGTTTTGTTTTGTTTTTGGATAAAATGTCTTGAAAAATATCAATTAAGTCTAACTGTTGAATTTTGTCATTTAATATCTCTGTTGTCTTATTAATTTTCTGTCTGGAATTTCTGTCCATTGATTTCAGTGGGGTGTTAAAATCTCCTGCTTTTATTGTATTTCTATCAGTTTCTCCCTTTATGTCTGTAAGTATTTGTTTTATGTATTTAGGTGCTCCTCTACTGGGTGCATATATATTAATGAGTGTAATATCCTGTTCTTGTATTGATCCTTTTATCATTGCATAGTGATTATCTTTCTTTTTGGACTTTGTTTTAAGTCTATTTACTCGATATGAGTATTGCAACCCCCACTTTCTTTTCATTTCCATTTGCATGAAATATCTTTTTCCATACCCTTACTTTCAATCTATGTGTGTTCTTCGCCCTAAAGTGGGTCTCCTGTAGGCAGCATATTGTAGGCTCTTGTTTCTTTATCCAATCTAACACTCTGTGTCTTTTGATTAGAGTATTTAGTCCATTGACATTTAAGGTAATTATTGATAGATATATATTGTCATTTTAAACCTTTTTTTCCCATTGATTTTATATTTCTTCTTTGTCCCTCTCTTTTTCTTTTTGCTTTTCCTTTTGTGCTTTGATGGTTTTCTTTTGTATTATGCTTGGCTTCTCTTCTTTTTGTTTTTTGTGAATCTATTGTATGCTTTCGATTTGTGGTTACCCTAATTTTTAAGTATGTTAACTCATTACTCTATTTGCTTTAGACAGGTAGTTGCATAAGCTCAAACACATTCTAAAAAATCTACATTTTCTTACTTCTCTCCTCCACATTTTATGATTTTGATGTCTTATTTTACAACTTCATGTTTAACCTTTTGATATTCATTGTAGTTATAGTCACTTTCACAAAACGTTTTTGGGTTTTTTTAAATCTACTTACTGGCTTATTTAACTGACCTACAATTCTTTTATGTACTTGATTATCCTATTGTGATTTTTCCCTTTCCTGTAGATTCTTGCTTCTTTTCTATTTCGAGAAGACCTTTCAATGTTTCCTTTAGGATAGGTTTAGTATTGCACATTTCTTTTTTTTTGCAGTACGTGGGTCTCTCACTGTTGCAGCCTCTCCTGCCATGGAGCACAGACTCCAGACGTGCAGGCTCAGCAGCCACAGCCCATGGGCCCAGCCGTTTTGTGGCATATGGGATCCTTCCGGACCAGGGCACGAACCCGTGTCCCCTGCATCGGCAGGCGGACCCTCAACCACTGCGCTACCAGGGAAGCCCTGCACATTTTTTATCTCTCTCTCTCTTCTAAATGATAGTCTTGTTGGGTAAAATATCCTAGGTTTTCGGTTTTTCCCTTTCAGGACTTTGAATATATTGTGCTACTCCCTGTGGCCTGCAAAGTTTCTGTACAGAAATCAGCTGATAGCTTTATTGGGGTTCCCTTGTAATTAATTCTTTGCTTTTTACTTGTTGCCTTAGAATCTTTAACTTTTGCCATTTTGATTATAATATGTCTTGATGTAGGTCTGGTTGGCTTCATCTTGTTTGGGACTCTCTGCACTTCCTGTACCTGGATATCTGTTTCCTTCTTTAGGTTTGGGAAGTTTTCAGCCATAATTTCTTCAAATACAAATAATTTCTTTCAATCCCTTTTTATCTGGGATTCACTATTACATGTAGATTGACATATTTTGTATTATCCCATAAATCTTGTATGTTGCTTTCCTTTTTTTTTTTAATTTGTCTTTCTATCTGCTGTTCTGATTGGGTGATTTCCATTATTCTATCTTCCAGATCACTTATTTGTACTTCAGCATTATTTACTTTTCTATTCATTGCCTTTAGCTTTGTTTTCTTCTCAGAAATTGAGTTGTCTAGTTTTGATTGGTTCATCTTTATAAATTCTACTTCCTTGTTACAGAGACCTGCATTTCTATAAATAGCCTTTCTTAATTCCTTTAGCATTTTTATTACCTCCTTTTTGAACTCATGGTCTGGTAGACTGAAGAGGTCTGTTTAATTGTCTTTCAGGAGATTTCTCTTCTTCTTTTAACTGGGAGTGATTCCTCTCCTTTTTCATTTTACTTATTTTCCCTTGACTCTATTAATTTAGGGAAAATAGTTATTTACCATGGTCCTGAAGGGCTATTTTTTATGTGAGAGTGTCCCTGTGTAGCCTACATAAGTCCAATTTTTTTGCTGTGAAGGATGTTTTTAGCATGGATGCCTGCCATGTCTTTCCTTGGGTGGCCTTGAGGAAAACGGTGTTATTGATGGAGGGTGTTATTGGTATTGTTGTGACCAGAGCCTGCACTGGACATTGAGCAGGGCATCTTCTTTGCTCTGTAGTTGTCACAGCTCTGTTGGAGGCAGGGTCTACTCCTCAGTTGTTTGAGAAAGCCTTCAGATCCAGTTCTAAGGTATGGTGTGTGGTAGATAGGACTGCAGCACTCCCTCTGGGAATGGAGCCACTGTGTATTCTTCACCAGGAACTGTCCACCAGTACATGCACTCTTTGATTTCACCTGTCATCTGGTGTGGCACTCGCAAAGTAAATTATCATTGGCACTGTACTTGACCCTGCCTCCACAGTGGGCAAACTGGTAATTGGCTCAGATTCCACTTATGCTCACCAACAAAGCCTGCTATGGGTGTGCCATTAATCTTCCCCAGGCTCTGCTGCCAGCCATGAGCTGCACCCGCTGTTAGCACAGGGAGAATGAAACTGCTATGGTGAGCCCCCACCCCTCCTTTTGTGTGTCTTAACAATGGGGATTCTATGTAGGACTTGGGCTCCATCCTGCACACACAACCAGTTGTGACCCCAACCACACTTCAGGCCCTTTTGGCTGTCTCCCCACCACCAAACTGAGTCCTCTTCCTGGGTCTGTCTGTTGAAGTCTGAGTTTCAGCACCTAGCCACTTCACACAACAGTAGACACCTGTCTCAGGCTGGGAGGTGCAGTGAGGTCTGTCCTGGTCTCTCTCTGTCCTGCCTGCTGCAAACCAGCTGCTATACTCTCCTCTGAGTATGTGTGGCTCTCTATCTATTCTGGCTGACCTCCTAGCCAGTACATGATGTTCTCACGGTGAGGGAACATTTCTCCTTTCACAGATCCCTCCCAGGGACACAGTCCAGTCCCAATTCCTTTTTTTCCCTTTTATACTACTCTGTTACATAGTGATATTTCTTGTAGCTTTGGTAGTATGGGGTCTTTTGCCAGTGTTCAGTGGGTATTCTGTGAGAATTGTTCCACATGTAGTTATATTTTTGATGTATTTATGGGAGGAGTTTAGCTCCACATCTTTCTTTTCTGCCATCTTGATTACCACCCTCTTTTCCTGCTTTTCTGTTCTTTATTTTATTTTTCTCTCTCTAATAATTTTATTACTATTATTATTTACTCCCTACTGCTAACTTTGGTTTTAGTACTTTTCTTACTTCCTCAAGGTGTACAGTTAGGTTGTTGATTTGAGATCCTACTTCTTTTTAAATATAGGTGTTTAGAGCTATAACTTTCCTTCTGAGCACTGCCTTTGCTAAATCTCATCACATTTGGTGTATATTTTAAAATTAATTTCCTGTTATATCTTTTACTCCTGTGATGCTTGAGTGTGTCTTTTAAGTTTTCACATAGTTGTGAATTTTTTACTTTTCCTTCTGCTATTGACTGCCACCTACATTCCATCGTTGTCAGAGAACATATTTTGTATGATTTCAATATTTTGTAATATACTGAGGCTTTTTTTGTGGGATAACATATGACTTACCTTGGAGAATGTTTCATGTGTTCTGAAAGAATGCAATTTACACTGTTTTGGATGACCTGTTCTACATATGTTTATTAGTTCTACATATGTCTACATATCTAGTTGGTTTATAGTGCATTTCAAGTCCTTTGTCTCTTTGTCGATTTTCTGTCTAGGTGTTCTGTCCATTATGGACAATAATCTATTGAAGACTTAACTACTATTGTGGAGCTAATGTTTCCTTTAATTCTATTAATAATTGCTTCATATATTTTGGGGTTCTCTTCTTTGGGGTAAATATGGTTAAAATTGTTATATTTTGTGATAATTTGAGCCTTTTTATCAATGTGTAATGCCCTTCTTTGTCTTTTGTAACAGTTTGACTGAAGGTCAGTTTTGTGTGATATCAGGATCACTATGCCTGCTGTCTTTTGATTACAATATGCATGTATTTTTTTCCCCATTCTTTCACTTTTAATTCATTTGTGTCTCTAGATCTAAAGTGAGCTTCCTGTAGAAAACATTGGTGTTGTGTTGTTGTTGTTTTATCCATTTTTCTCATCTATGGCTTTTGATTGGAATGCTTAATGCAACAGTTTGAAAGTTAAAGAAAAAGAATGACTTACTTCTATCACTTTCCCATTTACTTTTTATATGCCTAATAGCTTTTTGTTCCTCATTTCCACCATTACTGCATTCCTTTGTTTTTAGTTTTTTTTTAATAATAATATGTTTTATTTTCTTCTCATATCTTTTTTGTGTAGTTTTTAGACATTTTCATTGTGAATACCACTAGGATGACACTAAACATCCTAAAATTATGTTCAAATTGATGCCAACTTAACTTGGCACACACACACAAAAAAAATACTCCTGTCTCCCCCTGCCTTATGGTGTTACAACGAATTACATCTTTATATATTGTGTGCCCAACAACATAGACTTATAATTATTTTTATGAATTTGTCTTTTAAATTTTATAGGAAATAAAAAGTGAAATTACAAACCAAAGGTATAATTGTACTGGATTTGTTATTTGGCCAGATATTTATCATTACCAGATACCTTTACTTATTAATACAGCTTTGAATTACAATTGCCCTTTTAACTTACCCTAAAGGATTCCCTTTATCACTTCTTATAATACAGGTCAAGTGGTAATGAACTCAATTAACTTTTGTTTATCTGGGAATATCTCAAGTTCTCCCTCATTTTTGAAGAACATGAATTCTGGATAGAGTATTCTTAATAGTTTTTTCTTTTAGCACTTTAAATATCATCCCACTGCCTCCAGGAATCCATGATTTCTAAGAAGAAATTGGCTATTAATCATATTGTGAATCCCTTTTACTTGATAAGTTGTCTCTGTCTTGCTGCTTTCAAGATTTTATCTTTGTCTTTGAACAATCTCATTATAGTCTGTCTTGGATAAGGTCTATATGAGTTTATCTTACTTGTACTTTGTTGAGTGTTTTGGATTTGTAGATTTTGTCCACAGTCTATGTTGAGATATTTTCAGCTGCTATTTCTTCAAATATTCTCTGCTTTTTTCTCTTTTTTCCTTGCGGTACTCCAATAAAATGTATTTAATGCAACTTGATCATGTGGCACGAGTTTGTTGGCTCTTCTCATTCTTCTTTAATCTTTTTTCCTTGCTCTTCAGATCAATAATTTCAATTGTCCTATCTTCAATTTTGCTGTCTCTTTCTCCTGCCTGCTCAAATCTTCTGTTAAGACCTTCACTAGTGAATTTTTGCATAACTGTTATTTCAACTACGGGATTTTCATTTGGCCTTTTAAAAAAATTATTGCTTTACTGTTATTTTCATTTTTCACACATTGTTTTTCTGATTTCCTTTAGTTCTTTTTGTTTTCCTTTAGCATTTTGACTGTATTTAAGACTATTGTTTAAAGTCTTTGTCAAGTAAGTTTGCCTTCATCAGAGATGGTTTCCCTCCATTTGTTTTATTCCTTTAAAAGGGTCATTCTTTTATTTATTTTTTTAATATCTTTATTGGAGTATAATAGCTTTACAAAGGTGTGTTAATTTCTGCTGTATAACAAAATGAATCAGCTATATACACATATATATATATATATATATATATATATATATATATATACATATCCCCATATCTCCTCCCTCTTGCATCTCCCTCTCACCCTCCCTATCCCATCCCTCTAGGTGGGCACAAAGCACAGAGCTAATCTCCCTGTGCTATGTGGCTGCTTCCCACTAGCTATCTATTTTAAATTTGGTAGTGTATATATGTCCATGCCACTCTCTCACTTCATCCCAGCTTACCCTACCCCCTCTTTGTGTTCTCAAGTCCATTTTCTACAACTGTGTCTTTATTCCTGTCCTTTCCCTAGGTTCTCCAGAAACGTATTTTTGTTTCTTTTTAGATTCCATATATATGTGTTAGCATACAGTATTAGTTTTTCTCTTTCTGACTTACTTCACTCTGTATGACAGTCTCTAGGCCCATCCACATAACTACGAATAACTCAAGTTCCTTTCTTTTTATGGCTGGTAATATTCCATTGTGTATATCTGCCACATCTTCTGTATTCATTCACTGTCAATGGGCAATTAGGTTGTTTCCACATCCCGGCTATTGCAAATAGAGCTGCAATGAACATTGTGGTACATGACTCTTTTCGAATTACGGTTACTCAGGGTATATGCTTAGTAATGGGATTGCTGGGTCATATGGTAGTTCTATCTTTAGATTTTAAGGAACCCACATACTGTTCACCATAGTGGCTGTATCAATTTATATTCCCACCAATAGTGCACCCTCTCCAGCATTTATTGGTACATTTTTTGGTGACGGCCATTCTGACTTGTGTGAGGTAATACCTCACTGTAGTTTTGATTTGCATTTCTCTAATGATTAGTGATGTTGAGCATTCTTTCATGTGTTTGTTGGCAATCTGTATATCTTCTTTGGAGAAATGTCTATATAGGTCTTCTGCCCATTTATGGATTGGGTTGTTTGTTTATTTGATATTGAACTGCATGAGTTGCTTGTATAATTTGGAGATTAATCCTTTGTCAGTTGCTTCATTGGCAAATATTTTCTCAAATTCTGCAGGTTATCTTTTCACCTTGTTTATGGTTTCCTTTGCTGTGTAAAAGCTTTTAAGTTTCATTAGGTCCCATTTGTTTATTTTTGTTTTTATTTCCATTTCTGTATGAGGTGGGTCAAAAAGGATCTTGCTATGATTTATGTCATAGAGTGTTCTGCCTATAGTTTCCACTACGAGTTTTATAGTTTCCAGTCTTACACTTAGGTCTTTATCCATATTGAGTTTTTTTGTGTGTGTATGGTGTAACACAGTGTTCTAAATTCATTCTTTTACAAGTAGTTGTCCAGTTCTCCCAGCACCAGTTATTGAAGAGGCTGTCTTTTCTCCATTGTATATTCTTGTCTCCTATACCAAATATAAGGTGACCATATGTGCATAGGTTTATCTCTGGCCTTTCTACCCTGTTCCATTGATACATATTTCTGTTTTTGTGCCGGTACCATACTGTCTTGTTTACTGTAGCTTTGTACTATAGTCTGAAGCCAGGGAGCCTGATTCCTCCAGCTCCATTTTTCTTTTTCAAGATTGCTTTGGCTATTCAGGCTCTTTTGTGTTTCTATACAAATTGTGAATTTTTTTGTTCTAGTTCTGTGACAAATGCCATTGGTAGCTTGATAGGGATTGCATTGAATCTTGAGATTGCTTTGGGTAGTATAGTCATTTTCACAATGTTGATTCTTCCAATCCAAGTTCATACTATATCTCTCCATCTGTTTGGATCATCTTTAACGTCTATCATCAGTGTCTTATAGTTTTCTGCATACAGGTCTTTTGATTCCTTAGGTAGGTTTATTCCTAGATATTTTATTCCTTTTGTTGCAGTGGTAAATGGGAGTGTTTCCTTAATTTCTCTTTCAGATTTTTCATCATTAGTGTATGGCAATGCAAGAGTTTTCTGTGCATTAATTTTGTATCCTGCTATTTTACCAATTCATTGATTAGCTCTGGTAGTTTTCTGGTAGCAACTTTAAGATTCTCTATGTATACTATCATTTCATCTGCAAACAGTGACAGTTTTACTTCTTTTCTGATTTGGATTCTTTTTCTTTATTTTTCTGATTGCGGTGGCCAAAACTTCCAAAACAATGTTGAAGAATACCAGTGAGAGTGGGCAACCTTATCTTTTCCTGATCTTAGAAGAAATGGTTTCATTTATTCACCATTGAGAACGATGTTGGCTGCGGGTTTGTCATGTACATCCTTTATTATGTTGATAATATCCTCTATGTCTACTTTCTGGAGCGTTTTTATCATAACTGTGTGTTGAAATTTGTTGAAAGTTTTTTTCTGCATCTATTGAGATGATCATATGGTTTTGCTCCTTCAATTTGTTAATATGGTTTATCACATTGATTGATTTGTGTATATTGAAGAATCCTTGCATTCCTGGGATAAACCCCACTTGATCATGTTCTATGATCCTTTTAATGTGCTGTTGGATTCTGTTTGCTAGTATTTTGGTGAGGATTTTTGCATCTATGTTCATCAGTGATATTGGCCTGTAGTTTTCTTTCTTTGTAATATCTTTTTCTAGTTTTGGTGTCAGGGTGATGGTAGCCTAGTAGAATGGTTTGGGAGTGTTCCTCCCACTGCTATGTTTCAGAAGAGTTTGAGAAGGATAGGTGTTAGCTCTTTCTTTAAATGTTTTGATAGAATTCACCTGTGAAGCCATCTGGTCCTGGGCTTTTGTTTATTGGAAGATTTTTAATCACAGTTTCAATTTCAGTGCTTGTGATTGGGCTGTTCATATTTTCTATTTCTTCCTGGTTCAGTCTCTGAAGGTTGTGTTTTTCTGAGAGTTTTTCCATTTCTTCCAGGTTGTCCATTTGTTGGCATATAATTACTTGTAGTAATATCGCATGATCCTTTTTATTCCTGCAGTGTCAGTTGTTACTTCTTTTTTTATTTCTAATTCTACTGATTTGAGTTTTCTCCCTTTTTTTCTTCACTTGTCTGGCTAATGGTTTATCAATTTTGTTTATCTTCTTAAAGAACCAGCTTTTAGTTTTATTGATCTTTGCTATCGTTTCCTCATTTCTTTTTCATTTACTTCTGATCTGTTCTTTTTGGTTTCTTTCCTCCTGCTAACTTTTGGGGTTTGTTTGTTCTTATTTCTCTAATTTTTTCAGGTGAAATGTTAGGTTTTTTATTTTTGTTTCTTGAGAGAGGATTTTATTGCTATAAACTTCCCTCTTAGAACTGCTTCCCGTAGGTTTTGGGTCGTCATATTTTTATTGTTATTTTTTTCTAGGTATTTTTTAATTTCCTCTTTTATTTCTTCAGTGATCTCTTGGTTATTTAGTAGTGTATTGTTTAGTCTCCATGTGTTTGTACGTTTTGCCATTTTTTTCCTGTAGTTGATATCTAGTCTCATAGCATTGTTGTCAGAAAATATTCTTGATATGATTTTAATTTTTTTAAATTTACCAAGGCTCGATATGTGCCCCAAGAAATGATCTATCCTTGAGAATTCTCCATGAGCAATTGAGAAGAAAGCATATTCTGTTGTTTTTGGATGGAATGTCCTATAAATATCAGTTAAGTACATCTTGTGTAATGCATCATTTAAAGCTTGTGTTTCCTTAGTTATTTTCATTTTGGATGATCTGTCCATTGATGTAAGTGGGGTGTTAAAGTCCCCTACTATGATTGTGTTACTGTTGATTTCTCCTTTTATGGCTGTTAGCATTTGCCTAATGTATTGAGGTGCTCCTATGTTTGGTGCATAAATATTTACAGTTGTTATATCTTCTTCCTGGATTGATCTCTAGATCATTATGTAGTGTCCTTCTTTGTCTCTTGTAATAGTCTTTATTTTAAAGTCATTTTTCCTGCTATGAGAATTGCTACTCCAGCGTTCTTTTGATTTCCATTTGCCTGGAATATCTTTTTATATCCCTTCTGTTTCAGTGTGTATGTGTCACTAGGCCTGAAGTGGGTCTCCTGTAGACAGCATATATACAGGTCTTGTTTCTGTATCCATTCAGCCAGTCTGTGTCTTTTGGTGGAAGCATTTAATCCATTTACATTTAAGGTATTATTGATATATATGTTCCTATTACTCTTTTCTTAATTGTTTTGGCTTTGTTATTGTAGATCTTTTCCTTCTCTTGTGTTTCCTGCCTAGAGAAGTTCCTTTAGCATGTGTTGTAAAACTGGTTTGGTGCTGCTGTATTCTCTTAGCTTTTGCTTGTCCATAAGGATTTTAATTTCCCTGTCAAGTCTGAATGAGATCCTCGCTTAGTAGAGTAATCTTGGTTGTAGTTTTTTTCCCTTTCATCACTTTAAATATGTCCTGCCTCTCCTTTCTGGCTTGAAGAAGCTCTGATGAAAGATCATCTGTTAACCTTATGGGGATTCCCTTGTATGTTATTTGTTGTTTTTCCCTTGGTGCTTTTAATTTTTTTTTGTATTTAATTTTTGATAGTTTGATTAGTATGTGCCTTGGCATGATTTTCCTTGGATTTGTCCTTTATGGGGCTCTCTGCTCTTCCTGGACCTGATTGACTATTTCCTTTTCCATATTAGGGAAGTTTTCAATTCTAATATCTTCAAATATTTTCCCATATCCTTTCTTTTTCTCTTCTTCTCTGAGACCACTGTAATTTGAATGTTGGTGCATTTAATGTTGTCCCAGAGGTCTCTGAGACTGTCCTCGATTCTTTTCATTCTTTTTTCTCTATTCTGCTCTGCAGTAGTTATTTTCACTGTTTTATGTTCCAGGTCACTTGTCCGTTCTTCAGCCTCAGTTACTCTGCTATTGATTCCTTCTAGAGAATTTTAAATTTCTTTTACTCTGTTGTTCATCATTGTTTGTTTGCTTTTTAGTTCTTCTAGGTCATTGTTAAACATTTCTTGTTTTTTCTCCATTCTATTTCAAGATTTTGGATCATCTTTACTATCATTACTCTGAATTTTCTTTTCAGGTAGACTGCCTATTTCCTCTTCATTTGTTTGTTCTGATGGGTTTTTACCTTGCTCCTTCATCTTCTGTGTGTTTCTCTGTCTTCTTGTTTTGTGTAACTTACTGTGTTTGGAGTATCCTTTTTGCAGGCTGCAGGTTTGTATATCCCCTTGTTTTTGGTGTCTGCCACCAGTGGGTAAGGTTGGTTCAGTGGGTTGTGTAGGCTTCCTTGTGGAGGGGACTGGTGTCTGTGTTCTGGTGGATGAGGCTGGATCGTGTCCTTCTGGTAAGCAGGACCACATCCAGTGGTGTGTTTTGGGGTGTCTGTGACCATATTATGATTTTAAGCAGCCTCTCTGCTAATGGGTGGTGTTGTGTTCCTGTCTTGCTAGTTGTGTGGCATACGGTGTCCAGACCTGTAGCTTGCTGGTCATTGAGTGAAGTTGGGTCTTAGCACTGAGATGGAGGTCTCTGGGATAGCTTTTTCTGTTTGTTATTACATCTGGCCTGGAGTTTTCTGGTGGATGAGACCCCCTGAACTTGGCTCTCCCATCTCAGTGGCTCAGGCCTGATACCCGGCCAGAGCACCAGGACTAAAAGGGTGCTTTACTGTTCTGTATGCTTTGTATTTTTTTGTTGTTGTTGAACACTTGAGATTTGAATACTATTGTATGGTAAGTATGGAAATCAGACTTTTTCTCTTCTCCAGGAATTACTTTTATTTTCTGATTTTTGAAACCTATAGTTTTCTGTTTGTTTAATGACTTTTACAAACTTTTTTTTCCCACTGATATGATTTTTTTTCTTTAGTGTAGTTACTGAAGTTTCTGTTCCATAATTTTCTGTTCAACTAATATTTTCACAGAGCTTTCTTGAACCCCAAAGTCTACAAACTAAGGTACAAATAGAGAGACAAACACCTCTTCCAGTCTATACAGATTGACTCAATGTGACGACATTCATTCAAAGCTTAGCTGGGCTTGCATTGAGTCTAGGGATCAGGCTAAAATTAAAGATGAAGGTCTTCTCAAGGCTTTCCTGGTAGCGCAGTGGTTAAGAATCTGCCTGCCAATGCAGGGGACAGGGTTTGATCCCTGGTCTGGGAAGATCTCAAATGCCACAGAACACCTAAGCCCATGAACCACAACTACTGAGCCTGTGCACCACAACTACTGAGCCCATGTGCTGCAACTACTGAAGCCAATGCTCCTAGAGCCCATGCTCCACAAGAAAAACTACTGCAATGGGAAGCCCATGCACTGCAACAAACAGTAGCACCTACTCTCCACAACTGGAGAAAGCTTGCACAGAAATGAATACCCAGTGCAGCCAAAATTAAATTAAATTAAAAAGTTTTTAAATCTCCCATCTTAAAAAAAAAAAGATGAAGACCTTCTCAAGTTATTTATTAGCATGCCTCTTACCCTGGGCATGCACATGTCCACTTAAATTCCCCAATATGCATGGGTGATTTTGAAAGCCTTAATTTCTCTATGAAATTCTACTCAGTATTTCTTCTGACTCTCAAGGATTCTATTATTCATTTCAACCATAATCTTCTGACCTAGGAATCTGTGAGTTATTAGTTTGGTTTGCTATAGTTTCAAACAATGTGCATCTCTCTCTGGACTGAGTTCTGAGTAAAGTGAAGCTGAGACAAGCATTATAAGCACTTTAGACAGATTTATTTTATGAATAAATTCTCATTGCTCTATGTAACCTCTATAAGCTTCCAACAAATAAAACAGTATGATATAATCAATATATTTGTGCATCAAAAACATGTATTTTCCTAGACTTTTAAGCAAAAATGTGTAGAGGGGGAAAGGAGAACATTGAGAGAGAAAAGAGAGAAATGGACATATTTTCCCTCTTTTTAATGTTTTAAGGAAAAATGAAGGCAGATTTGATTTTCTTTCTATTTATGAAAGAAAAAAAAATGGTTTCTCCACTAAAAGAATACATAAACATGGAACCGTAAATAAAAGAAGAGTAATGAAATGCACTGTTATTGTTTTCAAGAGACGGTGCAAGAAATTATGTCAAGTAAAATAAATGTTTCAGTCAATTCCCCACAGGCCATCCAACAGCTGTCTAATAGTTTCTGTTCAATTATTTGATGATATGTGTCAACAAACAGTCCAAGCTTGATTACTCTTTCTAATTCTCCATTAACAAAATATTCACTCACTAGGTGCATAGGACTGCTTGCTGAGTGTTTTCTGTCTGGGAACTCTTCCCCAACAGGCATAGCAATATGCAAGCAAATATTGTCTCTTCTTATGGCATGGCATACATTAAAGTCTGTGAACCATCATGACAGTTTCTGTCCAAAGTGAATGGGATGCTAAAAAAAAGTGAGACAGGTACACTGTGCCTTGAGTAAACTGTCATCAGCATGATGATTGGATGTTATAATAAAACACTATGTGGAAGTGGAAGGCAGCAAATTCTGTTCATATTCTGTAGTAATTGACTATCCCTTCCTTACCTATAATGAAATTTGAAACAGAGACACGTTTGTTTCTTTGTTTTTGTTGTTTTCTATGCATTAATTATTAAGATTTAAAAAGTTTACAGAGTGGTATTCTCAATTGCACTCAGAGGTCTTACTCCTTTTATGCAAATTTAATATCTGTCCTCCTCTATATTACTTAAATATTGTTCAAAACCCATACTGGGCTTTTAATTCCAAAATAAAATATGGACAAGAAAATGAATCAAGACAGAGTGGATAATATCAAAACAATAAAATAAACTGGCTCATGAAACATAGCTTCCCCTACATTGGAAGATTAAGCAGTGGTGAGACTCTCTCAGAGATGCAGTCAATGGTATTTCTCATTAAAGTAGAAGGCTGGACTAGATGGCAGATAAATTCTAATAGTGCCATTAAAAGTAGTTACTTAGATTCATTGATCTTTTCTATTTTGTTAGTGTCTATTTTATTTATGATCTGATCTTTATCATTTATTTACTTCTACTAACACTGGATTTTGTTTGTTCTTTTTCTAGTTCCTTTAGGTATAAGGCTACATTGTTTATTTGAGATTTTTCTTGTTTCCTGAGGTAAACTTGTATCACTATAAACTTTCCCATAGAACTGCCTTTGTTATGTACCATAGATTTCTATTGTCATGTATTCATTTTCTTTTGTCTCTAGGTATTTGTTGATTTCCTCTTTGATTTCTTCAGTGACTCATTGGTGGTTTATTATATCATTTACCCTTAGGTATTTGTGCTTTTTGCATTTTTTCTTTGCAGTTGATTTATAGTCTCATTGTGTCATGATCAGAAAATATGTTTGACATGGTTTCAGTTTTCTTAAATTAACTGAGGTTTATTTTGTGGCCTAGCATGTGACCTATCCTTGAGAATGCTCCCTGTGCACTTGAAAAGAATGCATATTCTGCTGCTTTCAAATTCAATGCTCTATAGTATCAGTTAAGTCCATTTGGTCTAATGTGTTATTTAAGGCCGGAGTTTTCCTTATTGATTTTTTGTCAGGGTAATCTGTCCATTGATGTTTGTGTGGTTTTAAAGTACCCTAATATTATTGTGTTACTGTCACCTTCTCCCTTTATGTTTGTTAATATTTGCTTTATGTATTTAGGTGATACTATGCTGGGTATATATATATTTACAATTGTTATATCTTCTTGTATTGATCCCTTGATCATTGTATAGTGTTCTTTGACTCTTGTAAACATCTTTACTATAAAGTCTATTTTGTCTGATATAAATATTATTACCCCAGTTTTCTGTTTATTTCTATTTACACTACTCTATGTCTTCTGATTGGAGCATTTAGTTCACTTACATTTAAAGTAATTATTGATATATATGCTTTCATAGGATAAAGAAAATTGATAAAACTTTAGCCAGACACAGCAAGAAAAAGGGCCCATACCAATAAAATCAGAAATGAAAAAGTAAAAGTTATAAACAACACCACAAAAAAATAACAGAGCTCTACAAAAAAATATATACCAATGAAACAGACAGCCTAGAAAAAATGGACAAATTCTTAGAGAGATACAGTCTCCCAAGACTGAACCAGGAAAAAATAGAAAATATGATCCAATCAATTACCAGTATTAAAATGAATCAGTAATAAAAATATTTCCAATAAATAAAAGTCTGGGATCAGTTGGCTTCACAGTTGAATTCAATCAATTATTTTAAGAAAAGTTAACACCTATCCTTCTAAAACTATTCCAGAGTGCAGAGTAAAGATTTCTTCCAAACTCATTCTATAAGGTCAGCACCACCCAGGTAAAAAAACCATAAAAAGATATCATAAAAAAAGAAAATTATAGGCCAATATCCCTGATGAACATAGATGCAAATATCCTCAACAAAATATTAGCAAACTGAATTCAACAATACATTAAAAGGATCATACACCATGACCAAGTGAGACTTATCCCAGGGATACAAAGATTTTTTCATTATCTGCAAATAAATCAATGGGATACAATATATTAGGGAACTGAAGAGTAAAAAATATATGATCATCTCAATAGATGTAGAAAAAAGCTTTGGACAAAATTAAACATGTTATCTCCAGAAAGTGAGAATTGAGGGAACATACCTCAACATAATAAAGGTCATATATGGCAAACCCACAGCTAACATCATACTCAATGGTGAAAAGCTGAAATTATTTCCTCTAAGATCAGAAACAAGACAAGGATGCTCAGTGCACTCTCACCACTTTTATTCAACAAAATATTGGAAGCTCTAGTTACAGTAATCAGACAAGGAAAAGAAATAAAAAAGCATCTAAAATTGATAGGAAGAATTAAAACTGTCACTGTTCACAGATGACCTGATACTATATGTATTAGAAAACCCTAAGGATACCACCAAAAAACTACTAAAGCTCATCAATGAATTTGATAGTTTCAAAATACAAAATTAGTACACTGAAATCTGTTGCTTTTCTATACACTAACAATGAACTCTCAGAAAGAGAAATTAAAGAAATAATCTCATTTACCATTGCATCAAAAAGAATAAAATACCTAGGAATGAACCACCTAAGGAGGTAAAATTACTGTACTCAGAAAACTATAAGACACTGATGAAAAAAACTGAGGATGATACAAGCAGATGGAAAGATATATTGTGTTCATGCATTGGAAGAATTAATATTGTTAAAATGAACATAGTACCCAAAACAATACAGATTCAATGCAATACCTATCAACATACCAATAGTATTTTTCACAGAACTAAAACAAATATTTTTAAATTATATGGAAACAAAAAAAACTCTGAATAGACAAAACAATCTTGAAAAAGAAGAACAGAGTTGGAGGAATCATGTTCCCTCACTTCAAACTACACTACAAAGCTACAGTAATCAAAACAATAAGATACTGGCAGAAAAACAGCCACATAGATCAATGGAGAAGGTTAGAGAGCCCAGAAATAAACCCATCAACCTATGGTCAATTAATCTATGACAAAAGAAGGAATAATGTAAAATGGAGAAAACACAGTGTTTTCAATAAGTGGTGTTTGGAAACTAGAGAAAACCACTACATGTAAAAGAATGAAATTAGATCGTTCTCTCATACCATATAGAAAATAAACTCAAAATGGTTAAAGACCTAAATTTAAGACCAGAAACCATAATACTTCTAGACGAAAACAGAGAGAATACTCTTTGGCATAAATCGTAACAATATATATATTTTTAGGTCTGTCTCCTAAATCAAAGGAAATAAAAACAAAAATAAAGAAGTGGGACCTAATAAGCCTTAAAAGCTTTTGCACAACAAAGAAAACTGTGGACAAAATGAAAAGACAATGTACTGGACAGGATAAAATATTTGCAAATGATAAGACTGATAAGGGTTTAATATTAAAAAAATCTTAATAGCTTATACCACTCAACATAAATAAACTCAATTTAAAAAGGAGCAGAATATTTGAGTAGTCATTTTTCCAAAGAGGACACTCAGATGGAAAACAGGCACATGAAAACATGCTAGACATGGTTAATCATTAGATAAATGCAAATTAAAACCACAAAGAGATACATCTTACACCTGTCAGAATGACTATCATCAGAAAGAACACAAATAAATGTTAGTGAGGATATGGAGAAAAGAGAACCCTTCCCACACTATTGGTGGGAATGTAAATTTGGGCAGCCACTGTGAGAAACAGCATGGAGGTTTCTCTAGAAACTAAAAATAGAACTATCATATACCTAGCAATTCCACTCCTGGGTATATATCTGAATAAAAAACAGAAGCAGAAACACTAATTCAAAAATATACATGCACCCCAATGTTTGTAGCAGCATTATATGCAATTGCTAAGATATAGAAACAACCTGAGTGTCAAAGAAGTGGATAAAGTGGATAAGGAGAGGGAATGGGGGAGGGCCAAGATAGGGGTAGTATATTATGAGTTACAAACTATTATGTGTAAAATAAATAAGCTACAAGGATATATTGTACAACACAGAGAATATAGCCAGTATTTTATAATAACTGTAAATGGCATATAACCTTTAAAAATTCTGAATCACTATATTGTACACCTACAGCTTATATAGTATTTTACATCACCTATACTTCAATGAAAATATTTTTAATAAATATGTGTTTGGAGAAGTCATTTGATTTCCTCCAATTTTTTTCTACACATTTTAGTCAGCTTTCCTGATTGTAACAATCTATACATATTTTACAAGCATTCAGTTATGATTTATGGAGATTAACATTTATTGAGTACTTTTTAGGTTCCTAACACTGTGTCATCAAATGTCATTAATTTTTCTCCTTAAATCTATAAATATAGGAATTTAGGGAGAAGAAATAATGCCATGTGGCCAAGGTTTCTTTACCTAGGCTATTTGTTAAAAGGTGTTATTCAAAAGCTGAGGCAGGAAACTCAGGATGATAAAAAGTTTGAGCCACATAGAGTTTGAGATCTTGGTGAGCACCAGTAGAAGATATCAAATGTGATTGAGGAACACTTAGAATTATGGACTAAATTCATTTGAGTGAAAGCCAGTTGCAGGATATTAACCATATTAGTCTCAGATATCTTGGAACTTGAACATTAGCTCAGCAGGTCCATTAATAAGAAAGGGAACAGAGGAAGACTTGTTCAGAACATCAAAGGAGCACAATCTTCAATATTTGTCTCCTAATAGCTTTATTGATATGGAAAGCTTATGTAACTCTTTATTAAGGATATTTAAGCTGTGGCTTGGGCTGGTGGTAAGCAGGGTTGAGGGAGGGTGCATATTCTGTTCTGAAATTGGCAAATAGAGGAGTTATGGAAAGTGAAGCTGCAAGAATTATATTAATCACAGTAATTAGGTTTACAGAAAAGCAATTTTCCAATTATTCTCAAATTCAAGAATTTATTGAGCATTTACTTGTGTTTAAGTGTAAAGTAAATAATACAGGGTATGACTTCATGGACCTCATTTAGTTTAACAAAAAGAGTAAATTAGTTTAGTGATGAAAAGAACAGCTTACTCCTCATCAAATTCTTTTTGGCAAACCTGCTTATTTAAATTTTTTTTATTTGACCTAATAATACACAAATTCCTTCATGGTAAATGTCATTTTAATCATGTTTTTTAGTCATTTGAAACAGTGAAAATAAATGTATCATATTTTTTCCTGGAGTGGGAAAAGGAAGTCTTCATGAAGGCAGGAGTGCTTCTGAAGAAAAAGTACTTTTTCTGAAGAAAAAGTACTACTGACAGAATAAATACCAGAAATACTATCTTGTACATGGTTAGAGTGGTACCAAAACATATTGCTCCAACCATTTCTCTGCCAGTGTCTTTGATATTTCATATGTCTTAGGCATGAAAATCTGTAATTAAAAATTTTTATTCACAGCCTTGCCTTTTCAATATTGTCTAATTTTTACCTCCATTCTCAAATTAAACTACTTTACGATTATATTGCTGAAGGTAGATGATCATGATATTGGTCCTGATTGTAATATCTTGCTTTACTGATGCACAGAGTCTGTTTCCTTTATTATCTATTTATGCTAGACCCCTGCCAGTTATGCTGCTGTGTGCTAGAATGCTCTGAAATGTGTGGCCAATGATTCTGTGCAGCACCGTCCTCCAATCTAATTTAACTTTGCCCTAGACTTTCATAACAATCAGAGGCTTTCTTATTGGCATTTTGAATTCTATTGAGCAGAATTTACTTCCTTTGATCCACTGACTTAAGTTCTCTGATGCCTTTCCAACCTTTCTTGGAGGGTTTTCCTTATCCCAAGTTCTCAGATTTTGGCATTGCAACCCTACTTGTTGTTTTCATTTAAGGAAAAAGAAAAAAAGTTAACATGCTCTAGGACTTATACTCTATTATTCTTCCCTTTATCAGTTTTGTGTATACATACATTTGTGTGGCAATCTCAGTAATCGTTCATGAAAAATCTTAGATGGCATCATTGTTTTACTAAATTTCAAACAAGTCCTTAATAAGAATACATGTGGCAGCTTCTAATTTGTAAAATTGGAAACAAGAATTTTTCAGATTTTACTATATAATTAGTACCTCTGAGATCAGAGAGAAACAAAACCTTAAAATTTTCATGATCCTAAAGAGTATCAAATATTATGCTCTGATAGTGCAAGATGAGTCCTCTAATAACATCACAGGCAGATGTTTGTGTTTATTTAAATGTAATTTAGAGTGAAACATGGTGAAGTCCAAACTTCATTTCTCTCAATTCATAGCAGAGTATAATATAGACTTGCCAATATATTTTAAAGAACTTATTTTTCCTGAAATCTGGCAAACTTATTCCTCTTTTTCTATCATATTTTAAAATAAAAATAACATTAAGTTTGACCACAAGAGGCAATGTATTTAACTGTCCATTTAATGCAAGAATCTCCCATCTAAATACTCTTACAAATGGAATTCAGTGTTGTTTAAAGTGGTTCATCAAAATTATATGTCAACTCTAATGGCTAAGATGTTGCTTTGTTTTTGTTTTCTTTCAGGCTAAAAAATTCCAATTTCAATTAGTCCCTATAGGGCACCATTTCTACATCTTTGCCATCTCGATAGCACTTTTAATAATCTTGATTTGTAAACACACTTTTTAAACTTTACTATACTCTGACAATACAAGTGAAACAAACAAAAAAAGTCACTTAATTTGGTAAAATAAAAGCTAAATTTTTTTAAAAAATAGATTTTATCTTTTTAGTGTTCTCCTTTATAAAAAGTAAACATTTTATATTTGAATAATTTTAGATTTGCAGAAAATATGTGAAATGTACAGAGAATCCCTCTTACCCCACATTTAATTTCCCCTATTATTAATACCTTGCATTTTTATGGTACATTTATCACAATTAATTAATATTGATTAATTAACTAATATTGATACAGTATTATTAACTATAGTCCATATTTCATTCAGATTTCAGGGAGGCAGAATAATGGCCCCCAAATTGGTATACATGCTAATTCCTTGAACCTGTGTACACATTAGGTTATTAGATTATATCAATTCAGATTGCAGAAGGAATTAAAATTGCTAATCAGCTGACCTTAAAATACAGAAATTCTTCTGGATTCTCTGGGTGAACTCAATGTAATTACAAGTTCCCTTAACTGTGGAAGAGGGAAGCAGAAGAAGATGTTAGAATGATGCAAAGTGAGAACTCAAGTCACTGTTTCTGGCTTTGAAAACAGGAAGAGGACCACAAACCATGAGAAGTTGGCAAGAGACAAGGAAATGAGTTCTCCCTTAGAGCCTGCAGGAAAAAAATGTAGCCTTGCCAGCACCTTGATTTTCATTCAATGAACCTCATTTTGAACTTCTGAACTACAGAACTGTAAGAAAATAAATGCATGCTTTTAAGCCACTTCTTCCACTGTAATTTATTACAGCACCCATAGAAAACGGAAATGCTTAGCTTTTTTAAAAAAACAATTTATTGGAGTATAGTTCATTTACAATGTTGTATTAGTTTCAGGTGTACATCAAAGTGAAACAGTTTTATATATATATATATATATATATATATATATATCCCTATTTTTAAGCTATTTTTCCATATAGGTCATTATAGAGTATTGAGCAGAGTTTCCTGTGCTATACAGTAGGTCCTTATTAGTTATCTATTTTATATACAGTAGTGTGTATATGTTAATCCTGATCTCCCAATTTATCCCTTCCTTGCTGGTAACCATAAGTTTGTCTTCTACATCTGTGACTCTATTTCTGTTTTGTAAATAGGTCCATTTGTACCATTTTTTAGATACCTCATAGAGGGCGAAGTCATATGATATTTGTCTTTGTCTGTCTGACTTACTTTAGTTCTTTTTTTATGTCTGAGTAATATTCCATCATATATATGTACCACATCTTCTTTATCCACTCCTCTGTCAGTGGAAATTTAGGTTGCTTCCATGTCTTGGCTATTGAAAATAATGCTGCAGTGAAATTTGGGGTGCATTTATCATTTCAAATTATGGTTATCTACAGATATATACCCAGGAGTGGGATTGCTGGATGATATGGTTGTTCTATATTTAGTTTTTAAACGAACCTCCATATTGTTCTCCATAATAGTTGCACCAATTTACATTCCCACCACTATTGTAGTGGGCGTTCCCTTTTCTTCACACCCTCTCCAGCATTTATTATTTTTCTTAGAAGAAAGGCTTGCTTTGTGGCCCAACATGTAATTAATCCTGTAGAATGTTCCATGTGCACTTGAAAAGAATGTGTACTCTGCTGCTTTTGGATGGAATGTTCTATAAATATCAATGAAGTCCACCTGATCTAATGTGTCATTTAAGGCCTGTGTTTCCTTTTTGATTTTCTGTCTGGATAATCTGTCAATTGATGAAAGTGGATTGTTAAAGTCCCCCACTATTATTGTGTTACTTTTGATTTCTGCCTTTATAGCAGTTAGTATTTGCCTTATACGTTGAGGTGCTCTTATGTTGGGTGCATATATACTTATAATTGTTATATCTTCTTCTTGGATTGATCCCTTGATCATTATGTAGTGTCCTTCATAGTCTATTGTAACAGTCTTTATTTTAAAGTCTATTTCTTCTGATACGAGTATTGCTACTCCAGCTTTCTTTTGGTTTTGATTTGCATGGAATATCTTTTTCCATCCCCTCACTTTCATTCTGTATATATCCCTAGTTCTGAAGTGGGTCTCTTGCAGAAAGCATGTATACAGGTCTTGTTTTTGTTGCCTTTCAGACTAAGTCTTTTGGTTGGAGCATTATCAATTTGCATTTAAGGTAATTATTGATATGTATGTTCTTATTGCCATTTTGTCAATTGTTTTGTTTTTGTAGATCTTTTTTCTTCTTTTCCTCTTTTGTCCTCTTATGTTTTAATGACTATCTTTAGTGTTGCATTTGGATTGCTTTTTCTTTTATGTGTGTGTATCTATTGTTGATTTTTGGTTTACAGTTCTCATGAGGTTTTGATATAGCAGTGTATATATATACAAGTTTTCAGTTGCTGGTCTCTTAATTTTAAATGCAATTCTCATTTCTCGTATTTGTACTCTCATCTTCTCATGGTTGCTGGCTTTGATATTATGTTTGTGTGTGGATAATTTTCTACTTTTATCATATATTTGACTTTACTGGTGAGCTTTCTCATTTGTGATTTTCTTCTTTCTAGTTGTGGTCACTTTTATCTCCTCCTAAAGAAGTTCATTTAGCATTTGTTTTAAGGCTGGTTTTATGGTGCTGAATTCTCTTAGCTTCTGTTTGTCTGTAAAGTTTTGTTTTCTCCATCAAACCTGATCAAGTGCCTTGCTGGATAGACTATTCTTATTTGTAGGTTTTTCCCTTTTATCACTTTAAATATATCATGCCACTCACTTCTGGCCTGCAGAGTTTCTGCTAAAAAATCAGCTGGTAACCTTACGGGTATTCCCTTATATATTATTTGTTGCTTTTCCCTTGTTGCTTTTAATATTTTTTCTTTGTATTTAATTTTTATTAGTTTAATTATTATGTGTCTTGGAGTGTTCCTCCTTGGCTTTATCCTGTCTGGGACTCTCTGTGCTTCCTGGACTTGGGTGTATGTTCCCTTTCCTATATTAGGGTAGCTTTCAGCTATAATCTCTTATAATATTTTCTCAGGTCATTTCCCTTTCTCTACTTTTTCTGGGAACCCTATAATGCAAATGTTGGTGCATTTAATGTTGTCCCATTGGTCTCTGAGACTGCTCTTACTTCCTTCCATTCTCTGTTCTTTATTCTCTTCTGCAGCAGTGATTTCCACCACCCTGTTTTCCAGCTCACTTCTTTGTTCTTCTGCTGTTGATTTCTTCTAGTGTATTTTTCAATTTAGTTATTGTGTTGTTCATCTCTGTTTTTTGTTCTTTAAATTGTCTATCTCTTTGTTAAACATTTCTTGTATCTTCTCAGTCTGTTCCTCCATTCTTTTTCTCCAAGATTTTGGATCATCTTCATTATCAATATTCTGAATTATTTTTCCAGGAGATTGTCCAGCTACTCTTCATTTAGTTGTTCTTGTGGATTTTTTCTTTTCCTTTGTCTGCAACACATTTCTCTGTTGGCTCATTTTGTCTAACTTTCTGTGTCTGTGGTATCCTTTCTGCAAGCTGCAGGATCATAGTACCTCTTGCTTCTGGTGTCTGCCCCTAGGTGGGTGAGGTTGGTCCAAGGGTTTGTGTAGGCTTCCTGGTGGGAGGGACTGGTGCCTGCGCTATGGTGGGTGGAGCTGGGTTTTGTCCCTCTAGTGGGCAGGGCTGTGTCAGATGGTGTGTTTTGAGGTGGCTGTGAGCTCATTAGTACTTTAGGTAGCCTGTCTGCTATTGGGTCAGGTTATGTTCCTATCTTGTTGGTTGTTTGGTCTGAGGCATTCCATCACTGGAACCTGCAGGCTGTTGGGTGGGGCCAGGTCTTGGTGCCAAAATGTGAACCTCTGGGAGAGCTCACTCCAATCAATATTCTCTGGGGTCTCTTCTAGCAATGCTTTTGCACCCACAGTGAGCTACAGCTGACCCTTGCCTTCCCAGGAGACCCTCCAAGACTCCTATGTAGGTCTAGCCCAGGTTCTTATGGAGATACTGCTTTGTGCTGTATCCCAGGGTATGTGAGACCTTGTGTGCACCCTCCAAGAGTGGAGTCTCTGTTTCCCCCAACACTGTGGAGCTCCTTCACTCAAGACCCTACATGGCTAGATGTTTTTGGGTTTCTTCCTCCCAATGCCAGGCCTTATTCCTAATACTTATCTTGCATGGCTTATCCCATCTTGGTGTTGGGTTTTTAGAAGACATAAGCTAACTCATTTTTCACCCAATCTGACAACCTCCCCCCATCATCCCCAAACAGTCTGCAGTCAGTGTCTAACTAATAGGGGGATTCTAACTGATGGCAGCCTCCATGATTTTAAAATTGTTCAAATTATGCTCTGGATTCCAGCTGAGACCACTTCCTTGCTTATCACCTTCCCCTGTTCTATCATACTTTAAACATTCCCTTTCGGTCCTTCCCTGGTGGTGCAGTGGTTGAGAGTCCGCCTGCTGATGCAGGGGACACGGATTCATGCCCTGGTCTGGGAAGATCCCACATGCCACGGGGCAGCTGGGCCCATGAGCCATGGCTGCTAAGCCTGCGCATCTGGAGCCTGTGCTCCGCAACAGGAGAGGCCACAACAGTGAGGGAAAAAAAAATTCCCTTTCATTTGAGATCACTTCTCCCATAAATCACATGTCTCTGAAAACCTGGCTCCGATTCTACATCTAAAGAATAATATGTAAGGTGAGCCCCAGTCATGTTTGAGTGAATAAGAGAACATTATCTTTGCTCTCAAGGATTTCAGAGCCCACTGTAGAAGAAAAAGTAAAAAGATAGTTTTAAGATGCAAGTGCTAAGATACTGACAGACATGGGTACACTTGTTTGGTTTCTAGTGTACTTATTGGTGGAAGTCTTGCAGAAAGTCCAGTAGGCCCTTCCCTAATACTGGTGTATTTCTTAATTGGGTAAGGAGACTTGCAGACAAGAAATTGAGAATGATGTGTTTACTCATCATTTATTATTCTAAGTCATTTAATAAATTTATCCACTGAAGATTATTTGTAAGGAAATTATTTTATTTGGCCACAGTCCTGGTTATGAAACTTTCTATGACATGGTATGTCCCCAAATACAAATAAATCCAAATAAGTATTCAGTGCAGACCACTGGGTCACAAAGACTTCCAAGATCCCTAATCCCACCCCTCTTACTCAAAACAATTACCTTTATAGTGGATCTTTAGCTTACTAATCATATTTCAGAAGTATTTCTTAGTGGTCAGTAATTCTACATTTTGAGGATTTACTCTAAATCCGTATCTAATGCTATTAGTCAATGAAAATAATCATTTGAGTTTAATACCTTCAAGTCTATTTCTGTCATGTAAGCAGAAAAATCAATTTGAAACATACAAACAACTAAACATTTGGTCATAAATTAATTCTTATAATAGTAAATAAGCTTTATATTTATCCTAACATTCACAGTTTAGAATCTGATCCCAGTTAATAATTGATGATGACATACTGCACAAAATAGTCAAAGTATTTTTTCTGGAATACAAAAACTGCTGATTAAATAATTTGAGTTAATGATGTATATAGATATTTAAATGTTAAATGTTTCAATACAACAAATGTTAATTGAGCACCTAATCTAGGTGGAATTATGCCATGCATTACAGGGGGAACAAAGTTAAACAAGACATAGTTCCTGTAATTTCAGGGCATGAAAAGTACTGAGGAGACAGATAGATGCATGAGAAATTCTAAGGCACATTGTAAGGACTGCCATAACAGAGATAAAAAAATAGTGTTATCAATAACAGGGAATACAGAAAGTGGTTAATTGCTGTGTGAAAGAGCAAAACATCCTAACTAGTTCCCCAAAAGAGTATACAATGTCCCTCTTTTATCTTCAGGTGAAGTTAATTCTTCTTCTGATTCATATCCCCCTTTGATAGCCTGTTATTGAAATCCCGAATAATACATTAATACATCTTATATCAGATGAAAAGAAGAAAGTGGGAGAATAAACAAAAATATTTTATATATACAAATATAATCATATCAAAATAAAGAATAAATAATCATAACTATTATAGTGCTTATTTCTGAAACTTGCACACATGGTCATAGGTATTTTTATAACTACCTTTTCCAACTACTCATTCCATAGTTCCTTTGCCTTCAACAAGAACCTGGGTTGGTTGTGGTTCTTTGCCTGGTGATGTGACCTAAACCTTTATTCCTGAAATTTCTGGGTCATTAGCTCTCCTGCCTGAATTGTTTGGATTTATTTAGCTTACTTATATTTATTTTCTATTGATTTTCATCATAAGATATGGAATGCACAAGGCACAAATTACAGGATCTCCTACATTCCAACATACTCCTCCTTATCCCATTGTGTAGTATCAACTCAATTTTAATTTGATAGGATCAGTTATTACAGACCTCTGCCTAGCCTGCTTATTCAGTGTCATGATGATCCAAAAATGGGTGAAAATCTTAACTTCCCATTTGGTGGCATTTTATTGCTTATTGGAAACATTATTTGCAACTAAGCCCTTTAGAGCATCAAAGCCTAAAGTCTTGGGAACAAGAAGAAAAATTTTTGCTTGTGGATCACTAGGGGTAATATGAAGAAGTGCCACTCAATTTTCCATCCCTTGATTCCCATACTCACCTATCTCTCACTATATCTCAGTCTTCAAAAGGCTATTCCACCATTCTATGAAACCAGTGATTTAAGACAATGGGTGACACAGTAAGATCAGTGGATTCATTAAGCATGGACCTATTTCTGCACTTCATTTTCTGTGAAATGAATTTCTTGGTCAGCAGCTGTGCTGTGTGGAACACCATGCCAGTAGATAAGTAACAGTTCTGATCCCAGTTTCCAATGTGTGGAGGGGAGAGGGTTGTTTTCACACTAACAATTCTCAAACACTGGGTGTCTTAACAATTCAACTCATTTCTGACACTATCTACCTGGAAATAGCATCAGATCCCACAGGTTAAGACTGTCCACCTCTCCCACTTCAGACACAAAAAGCCCAGGTTATCACCTTTGCTCCTGACTCAACTGTCTATATGTCAGAGTTTTCAGTGACTCCCTCCTTGGGTTTGACTGATTTGCTAGAGCAGCTCATGGAACTCAGAGAAACAGTTTATTTACTAGATTACCAGTTTATTATAAAATAGTACAACTCAGGAACAGCCAGATGGAAGAGATGCATAGGGAAGTTTTCCCCCTCTGAGTACACCAGTCTCCCAGCACTTCCACATGCTTATTATTCTGGAAGCTCTCTGAACCCAGCACTTTTGGATTTTTATGGAGATTTCCTTACATAGGCACAGCTGATTAAATTATTGGTCATTACTGATAGACCCAACCTCCAGCTCCTCTCCCTTCCCAGAGGTCAAGAGGGTAGAACTTAAAGTTCCATCCTCTAATCACATAGTTGGCTCCTTTGGCAAGCTGACCTATCTGTAGGTTCAGTCCAGTCACCTCATTAACATAACAAAAAACAGTTTTGTAACTCTCATCACTTAGAAAATTCCAAGGGTTTTAGGAATTCTGTGCCAAAAACAAGGAGAAAAACCAAATGTATTTTTCTTATTCTAAATTGTAATATCATAATAAGGCATCCCATAATTTCCAAGATGACAATTTTAGCAGAAACATTGCAGTCTAGGAAAGCAAATTATATTCAGAGTAAATATCTCTTTCTGTAAGACCAAAGCACTCCCTTTCTATGATGGAAGCAGTGTACCTGGTAGGTAACTGGTTGATACCTTGAGGAATGGTGTCATTTTGGAAGTTCAGTGTTAATCTTAAAATCCTCTACTGCTAAGGTCACTTTTGGTAAGCATTCTCATGGGACCCAAATATCTTCATATTCTGTGCCCATTTAGAGAGAACTATATACATATTTCTTTACCAGACCTTCTTATCACCAATTTACCAATCGTATTTTGTTCTTCCAAGTCCTTGACCATCCTGACAAAATATTAATCGCATTTCAAAAATTGATGCAGACATGTACCTCTGGTCATCTGTCTTTCCAGGCAGAAGGATCAACCAGGTGCACAGCTTGAAGTTCTGCCTACTGACAAGATTTCTCCTTATCACTGTCCTTCAGTGTTATCCCAGATAACACCATGGCACTGTAGCTGTCCAGTTTTCAATGGTGTGTGTATATCATGCAGAATCATCTGTAAACCAGTCCTGTGTTTGTTCTTCATTCAACATATTCTAAGGAACTCCCCATGAGCCTAGAGTTACAAGTAGGGAGAGAAGGCAAAATACCAGGAGTAGTGGTCATGGGCATCTAAGTCATTCCCTTGTGCAACTTACTTGTGCCTTCATGACCTGCTTGAGCCTGGTCCTGTTTATATCATTTCCACCTGATAATGAAAAGTACTGTCCATTTTTAATTCTGTGGCTGAGTGGGCCAGACAACACTCAGTTCATGATCACCAGTTCAAGTTGCATGATAACTGTCAAAGGATATAATCAAAGGAGCAATGTCCTTACAAAAGAAAGAAAGTATGGGATCCAGACCGTAAGTGGAAAGTTTGGACCTAAATCAGGGCAGAGATACATTTTTCCTTAGTGATAAAAGAGAATGTTTTGTACATTCATATTATGAAGATTTGTCTCTAGAAAAGGAAGTTTTACTTTGTTGACTTCTATTTTTTTCAATAAGATTTAAGGCATGGCAAAACTTTTCAAAAGTCATCTTCCAAAAGTCAACTCTGATAACAGCTTTACCAATAAACCATCCCTGTCTGCCTGGTCTGGTTTATGTAAATATTTTATTGATTCCAGAGCAGCATATTTTCACTTCTATTATCTTAGATCACATTATGATATACTGTCTCTCTCCCTGTGATGTGTATGGTATCACTTAGGGACAGAAAATTGTTTTTGTTGTTTCTAGTATTTTTCATAATGCCTCATAATTGTCCACATTTGCTGAATGAACAAATAAATAGAAGATGTAGACCAAGCATTATACAGAGGATTAAGCACTATGCCAAGCTTAGTTCACATTGATAGGCTTCAAAATTTTTCTCAGGATAATTGAAATTAGCTCATACAATTAGAGAAATACTTTTTTGAGTTATAAGAAATCATAAAGAGTTGCTGAAAGAGCAGACATTACCAAAAATTGGCCTGATTTACATTATAATACTTTACAAAAAGAATATACGTCATGGCAAACAAAGTAAAACATATCAGAATTTATTTAAGTTTCAATAGGGTGAAAATGCCATGATGTGGATATTGAAAGCTAATTAGCTTTAAATGAAAAGACTATATAATTTATGTCTTATATATTCTAAATTAATCTTTTGTTATTTCAATCCAGAAATTTGTTTCTATAAACTCTTACTAAAATCCTTAGAATTGAGATTCTATTTCCATGTATGTTATATTCATTAAATGTATAAACATCTGGTCAAAATATTTTGTATACTCGAGGAGAGTATACTGGCAATGTTAAAATGCAAACCTTATTTAATGTTATAAATGATTCCTTATAACAGGAGTAGTAATGGGATATCAATCCATATATTGGTCTATTTTTATTTCTGTTGTGGGAATTAACTCATGTAAATTTTTTAATATACATATTAACTGCAAAGTATTCCTCACTAAATTTTACATGAATATAGTTTTGTCCAATGAGGTAAACTACTTTAATTTTTTTACACATAGAATAAAATATTATTTACTCAAGCTCCTATTTAGTCTAATATATATAGCTTATGAAAATTATTTTTACATGCACATTTATATTCATTAATGCAGTATTGTTTCTACATTTATATTAACAAGCACACCTATAAAATAAACTATTTAGTTTTGAAAATTACTTAGGTGTAGTTAATTCTGTATACTCAAAGGTTAATGTTTCAGTTTAGGGAAATATTATTAACTTGTTTAATTAATCTAGGTTTTAAACATTTCTCTGAGAATTTAAAGGTGGTCAGATGCAGTGAATTCTTTTATGTCATACTGAATACACTACATGTTTTAGAAAACAATGTCTTTAGTCTTTTACAAAGTTCACATTCATTTGTACATTACTAGAGCTGAAAAAATAACTCATTTAAAAACACGAATTTAGGGGCAAACACAGTAAGAAAATAATCTTTATTTTAATCTCTTTAATACATAACCTCATACATGAGTTGTGAAAACATCAAGAAAGGTAATCCATCTATATATGGAGAGAAACAATTCAAAATGAGATAGATTTTCTTTTAAATAGATATATCTAAGAATAAACCTACCTAAGGAGACAAAAGACCTGTACGGAGAAAATTATAAGACACTGATGAAAGAAATTAAAGATGATACAAATAGATGGGGAATTATACCATGTCCTTGGCCTGGAAAAATAAACATTGTGAAAATGACTCTACTACCCAAAGCAATCTACAGATTCAATGCAATACCTATCAAACTACCAATGGCATTTTTCACAGAACTAGAACAAAAAAGTTCACAATTTGTATGGAAACACAAAAGACCCCGAATAGCCAAAGCAATCTTGAGAACAAAAAATGGAGCTGGAGGAATCAGGCTCCCTGACTTCAGACTATACTCCAAAGCTACAGTAATCAAGACAGTATATTACTGGCACAAAAACAGAAATATAGATCAATGGAACAGGATAGGAAACCCAGAGATAAACCCACACACATATGGTCACCTTATCTTTGATAAAGGAGGCAAGAATATACAGTGGAGAAAAGACAGCCTCTTCAATAAGTGGTGCTGGGAAAACTGGACAGACACATGTAAAAGTATGAAATTCGATAATTCCCTAACACCATACACAAAAATAAGCTCAAAATGGATTAAAGACCTAAATGTAAGGCCAGACACTATCAAACTCTTAGAGGAAAACATAGGCAGAACACTCTATGACATAAATCGCAACAAGATCCTTTTTGACCCACCTCCTAGAGTAATGGAAATAAAAACAAAAATAAACAAATGGGACCTAATGAAACTTCAAAGCTTTTGCACAGCAAATGAAACCATAAACAAGACCAAAAGACAACCCTTAGAATGGGAGAAAATACTTGCAAATGAAGCAACTGACAAAGGATTAATCTCCAAAATTTATAAGCAGCTCATGCAGCTCAGTAACAAAAAAACAAACAACCCAATCCAAAAATGGGCAGAAGACCTAAATAGACATTTCTCCAAAGAAGATATAGAGATGGCAACAAACACATGAAAGAATGCTCAACATCATTAATCATTAGAGAAATGCAAGTCAAAACTACAATGAGATATCATCTCACACCAGTCAGAATGGCCATCATCAAAAAACCTAGAAACAATAAAGCTGGAGAGGGTGTGGAGAAAAGGGAACACTCTTGCACTGCTGGTGGGAATGTAAATTGATACAGCCACTATGGAGGACAATATGGAGGTTCCTTAAAAAACTACAAATAGAACTACCATACGACCCAGCAATCCCACTACTGGGCATATACCCTGAGAAAACCATAATTCAAAAAGAGTCATGTACCAAAATGTTCATTGCACTTATATTTACAATAGCCAGGACGTGGAAGCAACCTTAAGTGTCCGTCATCAGATGAATGCATAAAGATGTGGCACATATATACATGGAATATTACTCAGCCATAAAATGAAACGAAATTGAGTTATTTTTAGTGAGGTGGATGGACCTAGATTCTGTCATACAGAGTGAAGTAAGTCAGAAAATGAAAAACAAATACCTTATGCTAACACATATATATGGAATCTAAGAAAAAAAAAAAAAGGTCATGAAGAACCTAGGGGTAAGACGGGAATAAAGACACAGACCTACTAGAGAATGCACTTGAGTATATGGGGAGGGGGAAGGGTAAGTTGTGACAAAGTGAGAGAGTGGCATGGACACATATACACTACCAAACGTAAAATAGATAGCTAGTGAGAAGTAGCCGCATAGCACTGGGAGATGAGCTCAGTGCTTTGTGACCACCTAGACGGGTGGGATAGGTAGGGTGGGAGGGTGGGAGGGAGGGAGACGCAAGAGGGAAGAGATATGGGAAAATATGTATATGTATAACTGATTCACTTTTTTTAAAGCAGAAACTAACACACCATTGCAAAGCAATGATACTCCAATAAAGATGTTACAAAAAAAGTTATATTTGAAACCGAAAAAAAAATCGAGATATATATAGTATATATCTGATCACTCTCTTAGGTTAGGTTTCACCATTTGTAAAATGGCACAGTGATAGCAAACTTCATAAGATTCATTTAAGATGAAATCACATGATGTATGTATTAGCACTGTCCCTGATCACAGCAAACACTCTTTCTAATTTAGCTAGTATGTTATCATCTACACAAGTAAAGGGAAGGACAAATGTCAGGCATCTATTTCCTCCAGTTGTCTCGCCGAAGGTAAAATAAATCTTTAACAGTCACTTTCTTCTCTTCCTTCTGTGTGAGTAGATATTGCTCTAGTCCTAGACTTTGAGTCATTTTAGCCCTTGTCAACTGGAAAAAACAAAGAACAATGGTAAGAGCTGTGAGGTGAGTTTTATTCGGTGTCTTACTGAGGACTATTGACCTGGAGACATCTTTTCAGATATCTCTGAGGAAATTCTCTGAAGGCGTAAGGGGAGAAGCCAGTATATATGTGATTTTGGCTAGGGGATACATGTAGTAAAGCATACATCTTGGCAAAATGTTACTGATAGTAATGTGGATCAGATATACAGTTAATGATTTTAGTGCTTTTCTATATATGGGAAGAGGCAAGAATGTGAGTTTATTAACATTTTTTTCTGAAATATATAACTATCTAAGGCTATATTTTGCCTGTTTTCCCAAAGCATAGAGTACTTTTTGTCCTGAATTCCTTTGATAGTGTACTGCAGTGGCTAATGACTTAATCCTTATAGAACCAGATGGTAAGTGACATTCCTTGTTTACACCCTGGGTAAAGAAAGTTCATTTAAGAAATAATCCACTGATCATATTGCCATGGCTGATTGTTTTTCTGACTACACATGGTATATAGTAAAGTCTGTAGCTATTGAGCTTCCATGTGAAATTTAACAACCTACAAATTGGAGTGAATACTTAAAGAACTTTATCTATTAAGGTTTGTGGCAGGCAGAATTATAAAATAGCCCCTGAGAGGTGTGAACACCCTTTATAATCCTCATCCATTAAGTGTACGTGGGTCTGATTTAACCAAACTGACTCATTTTTAAAAAGTTCTAGAGATTAGAGAAAGAAGGAGATTCAAAGTATAAGAAAAAAAAATGATGGAAGGGGCTGTGTGGCAAGGACCTGAGAACGACATCTAACTGAGAGCAGATCCTGACTAACAGAGAGAAAGAATACAGGGACCTCAGTCATATAATTGTAAGAAAACAATAAATTTTCCAACAACTTAAGGGAGCTTGGAAGTGGATATTTCTCTAGTTGGGTTTCCAGATAAGGACACACTCAGTCAACATCATGATTTAAGCCTTGTGAGACCCTGAGCAGAAGACCCAGCTAAATTATGCAAGATTTCCATGGAAACTGTTTTGTTTCAGCTAACTTTTTGTAACTTGTTACACAACAATATAAAACAAATACAAGAGTACATGAGTGATTCTTTTAATTTAACATATAATTTGAGGATATCTGGCATGTATCAGGCACTGTCATAGATTCTGCTGTCTACAAAAGTTAAGACTTCTAATTTTGCCGTTTTCTAACGATTTGATAGAAAATAAATGAAAAGAATTATGAGACATCCCAGGAGGGGGTAAGAGAGACTTGGGAAGCAGGGTATTTTCAAAGACTATTTCCTGGGACTAGGTGTCAGAGGAATGCTGTGGTGAGAGGAGGTACACTTCAACAGGAAGCCACATTGAAAAGTTTGCTCCTGAGCTCATTGTTCAGGAACCAACTTTGAACTGGGCTTGACTAATATATTTTCCTTTGTGTGACAATCTGGAATTCAATGGATATATATGCACTTTTTAATCCTATAAGGCAGTACTTTGCAAAGTGTGGCCCATTATTTGCCCACCAAGCACTTTCTTTTGTACTGGTGAGGAAGCAGAGTAATTAGTTTAGTGGAAACTGTGCAGAGGGTCAGAGGTCCTTTCCAGAAATTGCAAAGACCAGGAAAGTTGTTAATATTAACAACAACAGGGTGAGTCTTGAAAGATATTGTTAAAGTATTTGTTGTCTAATTTAATGTGGAAAAAAATCACCTAAGATTGTGATAGTGAGGAAACTTCCCTGTGTTACACACCAGACCTACTGAATCAAAATCTCTGGAAGCAGGGCCGAGCAAAGATACATTGTTATCAAGTTCTTTAACAATTATTCCTTGCCATGCTATATTAGAGAAACAATGCCACAGAATTATTTTGTTCTTGCTAATGTGGATAACTTTCTTGGTCTTTGTTATTCCTTGGGATATCTCATGATATCCACATAGCTGATTGACCTGCTTCCTTCCTCAGGAGATTGAACTCTTATTCTGACTCAGTAGGACTGACTTAGATCTGTTAAACTTTTTTTATCAGATGCCATTCAGTCATATCAAAATTTCTTTGATCCCCTGAGAAATGACCATTGCACACATTGCCCAATTGGACTGGAGAACATTTATTAACTCTTAACTGGATACTACAACACAATGACAATATATCTCAGAAAGAGAAAGATTATTATATTAACAAAAGGGCTTAACTCTAAGAGAAAGAAAGACACTGTCCTAATCTAAAGACATCATGCATAAAAGAAAAATAAAACAAGCTGATAGCAAAAGGCAGAATATGGGTTATCATCCTTTATTTCTGTTTTTCTTCACGGAGAGCATCACTTCATATAACCCTCAATCTTACTTCAGGAACTATCTCCCCTTGTTCCTATCAACAAAGTGGCTTTGTTCAGTGTTTCCTCATGATTGCACCTAGGTCATGCACTTTTGTCTAGAATACCAGAGAATTGATGCTGCATTCTTTCATTGCGTCCTTCCATTGTGACACATGATATTGATTGCCCCATTAGTTGTAGACTTACTTTGATCATTTAGTGAAGATAAAATCTCTGGATACCTTCATTGTAAAGTTACATGTCTCCCCTTTGTAAATGATAAATAATTTATGAGGAAATATTTTGAGACTACATAAAATTCTGTTCCTCATGCCACCTTCTCCCACCATTTCAGCATTCACTGATGATTTTATCTCGTCTGAATTTTTACTATGATGATTGCCAAATAGTGATTATCTGATTCCACCATTCTTTCTACATTTATTAGTTAGCATTTTATTGTAAGAAATAGTCTCTTCTGGTTATTTATTTACTTACTTATTCATTTTCTCATTTATGGATTCCTAATTCATTCAGTATGTTATAATCCATTATTTTTATTACATGTCTTCTGTTCAAATTGATCCACATTTGGCTGTTAGGAATTCCTTTAATCTAACTCCTGTGTCTTTTTGTTATGTCCTCATCATTTCTGAGTGTTTTCCTACTTTCGGCCAAACAAGATGTTCTAGGTTCATCCTGTACTTTCCCTACCCCAAGACTGCATCAGCCATTTTTCAAGAATCTCTGGGTTATTTTACTACAGAATGTAATCAGTGAGCAAGATCTATGCTGTAAGTGTGCTCATTGCTACTGCTATGTTGCTTTTCAGAGACCTTCACAATGTACGGGACTATAATACAAACATATTTGCATCTATAAACATCCTTTTCTCTATCAAATTTATATTTCTATCTCTAATACATTGAAATCCATGAGATTATACAAATAACACAAATTCTAATGCAATACTACAGGGTTCATTCTAGATTTGCCTCTTTCGCTATTTATAACACTCTTTTCCAAAGGTAAGAAACCTGGATTCCATTGTACTCAACATGCTTAAGTTCCCTGCATGCAGGCAGAAGGCCACCAATAGGCTTTGAGGGGGCCCAAAAATAATTTTTTGGGCCATATGTCTACATTAATAATATAATTTAAACTACTTAAAAAACTCAGGGATACATGTAAAGTATAGAGACATATCGATGAAGATTTAGAAAAATGGGTGAAGGTACATCTGTGTTAGTTTATTGTCAAATCAGAGCATCAGATATTCTTCACATTGTCTTGACACTACCTCTTCCTGTTAAGATCTAAAACCAAGCTTTTCCTGTTCTTTATTGTCAAATGCACCATTCTTGGTTAATTTTTTATCTCCCAGGAAAAAAGAACAATGTTGTTATTACTTAAAACAGGATTTTCTGAACCTGTTGTTATTGAAACAACATAGATGTTCTTGTTTCTGCAATGCCCTATTACTTTTTATTTATTGCTGATTGTGTAATTTCTCATGACACTGAATCATCCATCCTGCAGCTCATGAATATTGGTTTCCAATGACTCTCAAAGTTTGTTACCATATTTTATTGATAGTAACCTTAAATGTAAGTCTTTACTCAGAGTGGGCAGGAAAAATATGAATGATATTCATTTATTATTCATGTGAAATTTTCCTTAAAGAATTTTCCAGTAAAAATATAGTAGAACAGTATACCCTAAAATCCTGTTTTCTGTTGAACTCTATAGCCTGTAATCACTGAAATCTTAGAATGAAATCTCTTTAAATATTACCACATTCTCTGCCTTCCTGCCTTCCATACCATTGCCAGCAAAAGGGAGGATAGGTGAGGGGTCATGGAGAGAGCAAGAATGGTCCCTTTTGGACAAGAAATATCTATCTCTCATCCAGTATGTCTTAAGACAAATAGGGGAAAGCATTACATCACATCATTTAGCAGTAATAGTGCACAAAATTTGTTGATGGTCATGAATGCCTTTGCAGGAGATAGGCTGAGACTCTCCTGGAGGAATTCTTGACATGATCTGTGAAGGTATACCAGTGGCGGTGGACTCTCTACAGACCTCAGATGTTGATTAGAGGGAGCACAGTGATCAGAAGGCAGAAGAACAAGAGGCAATGTACTGCCCACCTGTTTGGTTCAAGTGAGCAAAGTCTGTTGCCCAGAGTGCGAAAATCTCAATAATAAGGGTAGAACTCAGCATGTCAGTATCTTTCTCATGCATAAATCTCTCTCAATCCTGTTAAAAAAAATATGGCCTCATGGGATGAATTTTCTCACTAACTGGTTTCCTGAAACTATGGAGGGACCCAAGGAAGATCCCATAGGCACGAGTCCTTGTGGTCTTTGAGGTATCTGCTTTATCCCACATGGGACTGGGGAGAAATAGGTTACAGAATGTCCCCAAAGGGAGAAACAGGGACAGTCGTACATGATTTCTGGTCTAGACTTGTAGTACCCTTTCTGGATAATGCTTCAAAGAAAGACACTCCAAGGAGTTAGGCCTCTGAAATGCAGGCCTTAGGCAGGTATCCTGCATACCCAGGTCTAGGGCATTCTGTGTAGCTAAACTCCTAATCGCTCCCGGTCACTGACTGCTCAGATGTCCTCCTGCCTCAGGCTTGGCCACCTTCAGACTGTCTTTCCTGCTAAGACACCTTCCCTGTGAGCTTCCCACTGCCCCTGAGCTGCCATACTATCTCCATAGCTTTTAATTATTTTGAAATTTTTAATACCTAGGTTATATTCAAAATTTCTATTATAAATACTGGTGTATGAAACTGAATATCATCTTACACAGATGTTGCAGTCATCACTGATTATTTCCTTGAGGTATATTCGTGGAAATGAATTTGCAAGGTCAAAATATAAACTGTAAATGTTAAGAATATATTAAAAAGGGCTTGCATGATAACTATGAGGTGTAACTCAAAAAATACTTCAACTACATTTTATGTTTAATCTATATATCTTTAACTTTATTTTCTGCTATTTGATATATCCTCCTTTTTTTTTAGTTAATTATTTTTAATTGGCTTACTCTTTTTTACTGAATTTGTATTCCTGCTTGATTTTTCAGAAATGTTAGTAGTACTTAAATGATATATCAAATTCCATTGAAAATATTTGTAAAGCAAATGCCATCTGTGCTAGTAAGCCTGGCTTGAAAATGACTCTGCACCCAGTTCTAAGGGAGCCATAAAATAATCTCAAAGTTATATGGAAACACTTTTCTCAATGAAAATAATTTGGAGAGAATAAAAATCCTAGAATCCTGCAGAAACTACTGTTAGATATAAATACTGCAAATATATATATATATATATATATATATGTATATGTATTGTACATAGTAAGTATGAGCACATCAATTTGAAATATATTTAAAATCTTATATTCAAGCTTTATTATTCTAGTTAAGGATGTTATAATAAAATTTAGACCTTTTATAAAAATTTGGCTGATTTATGGTTATTTTATTTATCAAAAGTGAATTGTTCAAATGTAGGATATTGAGTGGTTAATTACTCACTTCTAAATGTCTCACATTCTGATACCGAAACCTGACAAAGATGTCACAAAAAAAGAAAGCTACAGGTCATAGATGCAAAAATCCTCAACAAAATACTAGCAAACAGAATCCAACAACACATTAAAAGTATCATACACCATGATCAAGTGGGATTTATCCCAGGGAAGCAAGGATTCTTCAAGATATACAAATCAATCAATGTGATACACCACATTAACAAACTGAAGAATAAAAACCATATGACCACCTCAATAGATGAAGAAAAAGCTTTTGACAAAATTCAACACCAATTCTGATAAAAACTCTCCAGAAAGTGAGCATAGAGGGAACCTAGCTCAACATAATAAATGCTATAATATGACAAACCCACAGAAAACGTCACTTTCAATGATAAAAACCTGAAAACATTCCCTCTAAGATCAGAAACAAGACCAGGGTGTCCACTCTCACCACTATTATTCAACACAGTTTTGGAAGTCCTAGCCATGACAATCAGAGAAGAAAAAGAAAAGGAACCCAAATTGGAAAAGAAGAAGAAAAACTGTCACTGTTTGCAGATGACATAATACTATACATAGAAAATCCTAAAGATGTTACAAGAAAACTACTAGAGCTCATCAATAAATTTGGTAAAGTTGCAGGAAACAAAATTAATGCACAGAAATCTCTTGCATTCCTCTACACAAATAATGAAAGATCAGAAAGAGAAATTAAGGAAATAAACTCATTTACCATAACATCAAAAAGAATAAAATACCTAGGAATAAACCTACCTAAATGGGCAAAAGAGCTGTACTCAGAAAACTATAAAATACTGATGAAAGAAATCAAAGATGACACAAACAGATGGAGAGATATGTTCCTGGATTGGAAGAATCAATATTGTGAAAATGACTATACAGATTCAGTGCAATCCCTATCAAATTACCAATGGCATTTTTCACAGAATTAGAAAAAAAATTACAATTTGTATGAAAACACAAAAGACCCCAGATAGCCAAAGGAAACTTGAGGAAAAAAAAAAGGAGCTGGAGGATTCAGGCTCACTGACTTCAGACTATATTACAAAGTCACAGTCATCAAAAGAGTATGGTGCTAGCACAAAAAGAGAAATATAGATAAATGGAACAGGATAGAAAATCAAGAGATAAACCCATGCACCTCTGGTCACCTAAACTATGACAAAGGAGGGAAGAATATACAATGGAGAAAACACAGTCTCTTCAATAAGTGGTGCTGATAAAACTGGAAAATTACATGTATAATAAATGAATGAAATTAGAACACTCCCTAACACCATACACAAAAATAAGCTCAAAATGGATTAAAGACCTAAATGTAAGACTGGACACTATAAAACTCTTAGAGGAAAACATAGTCAGAACACTCTATGACATAAATTGCAGCAAGATCTTTGTTGATTCACCTCCTATAATAATGAAAATAAAAACAAATGGGACATAATTAAATTTAAAACCTTTTGAACAACAAAGGAAAGCATAAATGAAATGAAAAATAAAAAACACAGAATGGGAGAAAATATTTGCAAATGACAATGGATTAATCTCCAAAATATACAAACAGCTCAAGCACTCAATATCAAAAAAAAAATCCCAATAAAAAAATAGGTGGAAGATCTAAATAGAAATTTTTCCAAAGAAGACATAAAAGTAGCAAAGAGGCACATGAAAAGATGCTCAATGCCGCTATTAGAGAAATGCAAATCAAAACTAAAATGAGGTATCATCTCACACCAGTCAGAATGGTCATCATCAAAAAATCTACAAAAGACAAATGCTGAAGAGGGTGTGGAGAAAATGAGACCTCCCCTCACTGTTGGTCAGAATGTAAATTGGTACAGCCACTATCTAGAACAATATTGAAGCTCCTCAAAAAAACAAAAATAAAGCTGCATTATGAACCAGTAATCCCACTCCTGGGCATATATCCAGAGTAAACCATAATTCAAAAAGACACATGCACCCCAATGTTCACTGCAGCACTAACTTACAATAGCCAAAACATGGAAGCAACATAAATGTCCATCAACAAAGGAGTGGATTAAGAACACGTGGTACATATACACAGTGGAATATTACTCAGCCATAAAAAAGAATGAAATAATGCCATTTGCAACAACATGGATGGACCTAGAGATTGTCATACTTAGTGAAGTAAGTCAGACCAAGAAAGACAAATATATGATATCACTTATGTGTGGAATCTAAAAAAGACGGTACAAATAAACCTATTTACAAAACAGAAATAGAGTCACAGATGTAGAAAACAAAATTATGGTTACAAAGTGAAAGGGTGCAGAAGATGATAAATTGAGAGATTGGGATTGACATATACACACCCTACTATATATAAAATAGATAACTAATAAAAATTTACTGTATAACACAGGAAACTATACTCAATACTCTGTAATGATCTATATGGGAATAGAATCTAAAAAAGAGTGGAGATTATATACCTATATAAAACTGATTCACTTAGCTGTACACTGGAAAGTAACACAACACTGTAAATCAACTATACTCCAATAAAAAATAATTAGCAGTAAATATGTCTCATGTTATTCCTTTTAATCACTAGACACAATTTATTGAATACCTTTTATCTATTTTTTGATCTATTACCCCCAGGGATACTTTTCTCTAGTCTTATGTTTTTTTTCATATCTAGTCAAATCATATTTCTTCTAATATTCATTGGATTGTATTTTTCTAAGATTGGAATCTATTTTGTTTCTTGGCTTAATTCAACTTTACCCAGCTTCAATTTGGAAATGATGCACATCACTTTATTAATATATTGAACATTAGTCACTTCATTTTCAATACTTAATTGTAGTTTTTGACTTTTGTTAAAGGAAGTTAAAAATTAAACCTTTGCCAGATCATATTTTTAGTACTGTAAATGCTGCATTTAATGGGAGAGAGTTTGTGTCTAAATACACAGAAACAAATTTTAAAGGCTAGTGACTTTAACACACATACAATAGGCAGAGGTTAGGGTACTCAAACAAGGTAGGGAGTAGGAAATTAGATCACTGAATAAAGCTTAGAAACTCTAAGTTCCAATGAAAAACTTACCAGTTCAGGGAGCAAATAAGAAACTTTTTTTTTTCCTACGTGTTCTGGATGGAGAATATACTTTCCTGTGAGGAACTGGCATACAAACCATTTCCCATTTCCTGGTTATTGGTTGAAATTTTATTAACTTAAGAGGAGTAGGAAACTAATTAGCCTGGAAGGTATGAGCACAGCACATTCCAAGGTGTAAGAAACCACACAACACTTCATCTGAACAGATTCCAGAAAGCATATGAAGGTATTTCTGAATATACGATTAAGAATCTCCTTTATTATACTTTTCTTAAATAGAAAGAGTAATCACAATCAGATTTGGAAAATAGTGGACCTTGGTTGATATATTTAAATCTTGCCTTAAATTCCTATTACAAGACTCCTGCTTCTGGTCAAGATGGAGTAAAGAAGAACAACTGAACCCTTCCCACTGAAACAGCTAAAAACATACAAAATATATGAAATGATGGTTTACAAAACACTGGGCAAAAAATGGTAAAGAAAATAATCCTTGAGACACAGGAAACAACTTAGGATAGATCTTTGATTACCTCAGCTTACTGAACTGAATAAGTTTCTAGGCTGTGGTACAAGGATGGGGAATTGCAGCAGTTCTTAGGGAACTCCCTGAATGGAAGATCTAGAACTGAGAGTCCAGGGAGTCTAAGGCTGCTAAAGTTTGTTGGACAGAGCACCAGGGAGGAGAAAGCCTCACAGAGCTCTGTAGTGTATCCCTTCCCAGTGTTCAGCTGTAGGATGACTGTGTATATCAGTGATGTGAAATTTGTATTGGGAGAAAACTTGAGGCTTAGAAAATAAACAGGATTGGAAAATAAAAGGATTAGAGAGAAGGCATGAACATAAGGCTTGGAATACTGCTTATGCCCCCCTGCCATACTCGAAAATCTGAGAGGAATCACACAAGACACACAGAAAGACGTATTTTGAGTAGCTGGGAACAATTAACCTTGACTGAACACTGCTCTGGTCCTCTCTTACAAATTTTAAGCATAAGACCTGATAAAAATAAAATTATCTCAAAATAAATTTATTGCATTATAGAATAAATTCAAGAATATGCACAATGGAGTTGAATATCATATATTTTATGGAATACAACATACTTTAATTCAAAATATTTAATATAAAAATATCTAGCAACAAACAAGGTAAAATCCACTATGTCTGGCAACAATAAAAAATTTATCTGGCTTGCAAAGAAGCGGGATAATATGACCCATAAAGAGGAGAAAAATCAATCAATTAAAACCCAAGCTGAACTGACACATATGTTAGATTAAAATATAGGCATATTAAAATAATTATTATGACTGTACTACATATGTTCAAAATATTACATAGAGACATGGAACATAGAAAAAAGGTCTAAAGTATTTCTATAGATAAAAACCGTAATGCATGAGCAAAAAATTTCAAAGGATGAGATTAATGGCATATGAGACACTACAGAAGAAATTATTAGTAAACTTGAAGGCATAGCAGTAAAATCTATTTAAAATAAAATGCAAAGGAAACAGAAAACTAAGAATAATAAACAGAGCAGTGTAGGACAACTTCAAACAATCTAATTTATGTGCAATTGGAGTCTCTGAAAGAGAGAGAGGAGGACAGAAATAATATTCGAACAAATAATGGCAAAAGTTATTCCACATTTGACAAAATCTATAGCTCCATAGATCTAAGAAGTTCAATGAAACTCAAATACAAGAAAACATAAATAAAATGACATCAAGGCGCATCGTAATCAAACTGGTCAAAACCAACAATAAAGAGAAAAATTTCCTTAAAAGCATTCAGAAGGAGAAAAAGAAAAAAGACGTTACATATAGATGAACAAAGATGATGAAGACAAAAGGTTTCTCATAGGAAGTAATGCAAGAGACAAGATAGTGAAATCACTTCTTTAGAGTAACAGGGGGAAAATCCTGTCCGATTAGAATTCTGTGAAAATATCTTTCAAAAACATAAGCGAAAGAAAAATATTTCCAGTCATAAAAAAACAAAGTTGAAATAATTCATCACCAACAGAAGTACACTATAGGAAATGTTTTTATTAAAAAAATCATCAGACGGGACAGATATGATGCAGGATGGAAATATGGGTTTACTTAAAGGGATAAAAAGCACTGGGAATGGTCCTTTTTTCCCCATCTTTTCCCTACGCAACTTGAGATTGCCAAAGGTCTGCTTGGCTATGTAATCTCTCAACCACCTGTTTGGGAAGAGTGGAGCCGAATATTAGTCTCATCTCTCCACACTCCCCCTCTCCTCAGGATTTTACCTCTCTACGTCCTTACTGCCTTGTTATCACCAAAAATACTTTCAAGCACATTTAATATTTTACTCAGCTTTTTTACTTTGTTTGAAACAAGATATTTGGATTATATAAAGTTTGATTTACTGAAAATAAAAATTTAAATATCCCCTATTCTTTGTAGTTCTTTGCACATAAATATGTTAATGCATTTTATATAATGCATGACCATATGTGAATTTGACTACTTTTTAAAAGCTGTTTCACCATTGAGTATGATGTTAGCTGTGGATCTGTCATATAAGGTCTTTGTTATGTTGAGGTATGTTCCCTCTATGCCCACTTTTATCATAAAACTGTGTTGACTTTTAACAAAAGCTTTGATCATTTGGTTTTTAATTCTTCAATTTGTTAATGTGGTATATCACACTGATTTGTGGATATTGAAAAATCCTTGCATCCCTGGGATACATCCCACTTGATCATGGTGCATGATCCTTTTAATATATCGTTGGATTATGTTTGCTAATATTCTGTTAAGGGTTTTTACATTTATGTTCATCATATGATATTACTTATATGTGGAATCTAAAAAAATACAAATGAACTTATTTACAAAAAGAAAGAGACTCATAAACATAGAAAACAAACTTATGGTCACCAAAGGGGAAAAGGGCATAGGGAAGGACAGATTAGGAGGTTGGAATTAACATATATACACTACTATATATAAAATAGATGACCAACAAGGATCTGCCGTATACTGCAATGAACTATACTCAATATTTTGTAGTAACCTATAAGGGAAAAGAATCTGAAAAACAATATATATATATATATTTGAAAAAGAATATATATATATATTATAACTGAATCACTGTGCAGTATATCAGAAACTAACATGATACTGTAAATCAAATATATTTCAATAAAATTTTAAAAATTTAAAGATAAAAAAGGTGTTTCATGTCTTTACAAAGTCTCAAATTTAAATATTATTTGAAACTGTTTCATAAAGTTACCTAGTATAAAAAACTACAAAAGTAAGCAATAACTGTAACTGCTGAAATTCCTTAGGAACCAAAACATACTTTTAGATATCTACATTAGAAATGGTATATTTATAAGTATACATCTTTGGTAATCTTAGTGAAAATTGCATATATTGAAACTTTAATAAATTATTTTATTTCTGTATAAAAAGATCATGTATGCTCTTCTTTTCTCTTATGAATGCACACCTGGGATAAGCCTTACTTTTTTATTTATTAGAACATGCAAATATTCACACCTTCATTAGCCATGAAAGATGGTAAAATGTAGTAAAAATTTTAAACCAGAAAAACATATGACCTAATTATGAATCTGGGATTAAGGACATCTGCTTGTGGATACTAAGCCTTTCTACTCCTCAGTTCCCTTGTCAGTAAAAGGGGAGGAAATAATATTTAACTTGTACATTTGTGATAATAATTTAAAAGGATTTTGGTAAAGTACCTGGTATATGATAGGGACATGATAGCTAATTAGTATAAGCCTGGAGCTAGCTATAACGCACATTCCATGTCTCTATACAGATGATTGATAACATTTAACAACTCTAAACAACAGAGCATGAGTGAATTGTGTCATTACTTTATTCATTCACTCATTTTGAATGCCAACCACATTCAACATCGAGCCCATTTCAATCCCTGGGATGTTTAATATTTCCTGTGTCTGAAATGTTCTTCCCCAGATATTCACATCCTTAAATAGTAGCATCACTGTTATTCTCTATCCCTTTACCTTGTTTGCCACTACCTGACACTGTATTACTTATAGTTACTTATCTCTGTTATATGTTTTCACCATGAAGATGTAACATTTACAAGGGCCAGAACTTGTTTATGGTTTGCAATTCAGTACCTTGAATTGTGTCAAAGAAACTATATATGTTTATAAATATTTTTGAATAGGTGAATTATAAATTATTTATGCCCTTATCATAAAATATTTTTTATAATAATATTCAATGGTGGAATATTGTTTTGTGTTTAAGGCTATACTATAGCTTATTTTTGTTTAACTAACCATTTCAAGTAATGCTGAAGTAAACATTCATGTACATAAATGTTATTGTCTACATCAGCTTCTTTTTTTTTTTTACAGATCTTTATTGAAATATAATTGCTTCACAATAGTGTTAGTTTCTGTTCTACAACAAATTGAATCAGCCATATGCATACATATATCCCCATATCCCCTCCCTCTTGAGCCTCCCTCCCACCCTCCTAACCCATCCCTCTAGGTCTTCGCAAACCAATGAGCTGATCTCCCTGTGCTATGCTGCTGTTTCCCACTAGCAAACTTTTACGTTTGGGAGTGTATATATGTAACTGCTACTTTCACTTTGTCCCAGCTTTCCCTTCACTCCCTTGTCCTCAAATCCATTCTCTATGTCTACATCTTTATTTCTGCCATGCCACTAGGTTCATCAGTACCTTTTTTTTTAGATTCCATGTATATGAGTTAGCATACGGTATTTGTTTATCTCTTCCTGACTTACTTCACTCTGTATGACAGAATATAGGTCCATCCACCTCACTACAAATAACTCAATTTCATTTCTTTATATGGCTGAGTAATATTCCATTGTATATATGTGCCACATATTCTTTATCCATTCATCTTTTGATGGACATTTAGGTTGTTTCCATGTCCTGTCTATTGTAACTAGAGCTGCAATGAACATTGTGGTACCTGACTCTTTTTGAATTATGGTTTTCTTAGGGTATATGCCCAGTAGTGGGATTGCTGTGTCGTATGGTAGTTTTATTTTTATTTTTTTAAGGAACCTCCATACTGTTCTCCATAATGGCTGTATCAATTTACATTCCCACTAACAGTGCAGGAGGGTTCCCTTTTTGCTATACCCTTTCCAGCATTTATTGTTTCTAGATTTTTTGATAATGGCCATTTTGGTCAGTGTGAGGTGATACCTCATTGTAGTTTTGATTTGCATTTATTTAATTATTAGTGATGTTGAGAACCTTTTCATGTACTTCTTGGCCATCTGGTGAAATGTCTATTTAAGTCTTCTGCCCACTTTTTAATTGCATTGTTTGTTGTTTTGATATTGAGCTCCATGTGCTCTTTGTATATTTTGGAGATTAATCCTTTGTGCATTGTTTCATTTGCAAATATTTTCTCCCATTCTGAGGGTTGTCCTTTTGGCTTGTTTATGGTTTCCTTTGCTGTGCAAAAGCTTTTAAGTTTAATTAGGTTCCATTTGTTTATTTTTGGTTTTATTTTCATTACTCTAGGTGGTGGGTCAAAAAAGATTTGCTGTGGTTTATGTCACAGAGTGATTTTCCTATGCTTTCCTCTAAGGGTTTTATAGTGTCTGGTCTTACATTTAGGTTTTTAATCCATTTTGAGTTTATTTTTGTGTATGGTGTTAGGTAGTGTTCTAATTTCATTCTTTTACATGTAGCTGTCCAGCTTTCCCAGCACCATTTATTGAAGAGGCTATCTTTTCTCCATTGTATGTTCTTGCCTTTTTGTTGTAAATTAGGTGACCATATATACGTGCATCTATCTCTGGGCTTTCTATCTTGTTCCATTGATCTATATTTCTGTTTTGGTGCAGCACCATACTCTCTTGATTACTGCAGCTTTGTAGTATAGTTTGAAGTTGCGGAGCCTTATTCCCCCAGCTCTGCTTTTCCTTCTCAAGATTGCTTTGGCAATTTGGGATCTTTCGTGTTTCCATACAAATTGTGAAATTTTTTGTTGTAGTTCTGTGACAAATACCATTGGTAGTTTGATAGGGATTGCATTTAATCTATAGATTGCTTTGGGTAGTATAGTCATTTTCACAATATTGATTTTTCCAGTCCAAGAACATGTTATATTTCTCCATCTGTTTATGTCATCTTTTATTTCTTTAATCAGTGTTTTATAGTTTTCTAATAAAAGTTTTCACCTCCTTAGATAGGTTTATCCCTAGGTATTTTATTCTTCTTGTTGTGATGGTAAATGAGATTGTTTCCTTAATTTCTCTTTCTTATTTTTCATTGTCAGTGTACAGATATGCCAGAGAATTCTGTGCATTAATTTTGTATCCTGGAATCTTCCCAAATTCATTGATTACTTTTAGTAGTTCTCTGGTGGCATCTTTAGGGTTTTCTATGTATAGTATCATGTTATCTGCAAACAATGACAGTTTTACTTCTTCTTTTCCAATTTGGATTCCTTTTATTTTTTTTTCTTCTCTGATTGCCATGGCTAGGACTTCCAAAGCTATGTTGAATAAGAGTGGAAGAAGTGGACATCCTTGTATTTTTCCTGATATTAGTGGACATGCTATTTGTTTTTCACCATTGAATATGATGTTTGCTGGGGGTTTGTCATATATGGCCTTTACTATGTTAAGGTAGGTTCCCTCTATGCCAATTTTCTGGAAAGTTTTTTATCATAAATGGGTGTTAATTTTGTCAAAAGCTTTTTCTGCATCTGTTGAGATGATCATATGGTTTTTATTCCTTAATTTATTAGTATGGTGTATCACTTTGATTGGCTTGTGTATATTGAAGAATCCTTGCATCCCTGGGATAAACCCCCCTTGGTCATGGTGTACGATGCTTTTAATATATTGTTGGATTCTCTTTGCTAGTATATTTTTCAGGATTTTTGCATCTACATTCATCAGTTATATAGGTCTATAATTTTCTCTTTTTTTTGATATCATTTTCTGGTTTTGGCATCAGGGTGATGGTGACTTCATAGAATGAATTTGGGAGTGTTCCTCCCTCTGCAATTTTTTGGAAGAGTTTGAGAAGCATCAGTGTTAGCACCTCTCTAAATGTTTGGGAGAATTCACCTGTGAAGCCATCTTGTCCTGGACTTTTGTTTGTTGGAAGATTTGTAATTACAGTTTCAATTTCATTACTTGTGATAGGTCTGTTTATATTTTCTAATTCTTCCTGGTTCAGTCTTGGAAAGTTGTACCTTTCCAAGAATTTGTTCATTTCTTCATTGTTGTCCATTTTATTGGCATATAGTTCTTTGTAGTATTCTCTAATGATCCTTTTTATTTCTGTGGTGTCAGTTGTAACTTCTCCTTTTTCATTTCTAATTGTATTGATTTGAGTCCTCTCCCTTTTTTTCTTGATGAGTCTGGTTAATTTTTCTTGATGAGTCTGGCCAATTTTTTTCATCTTCTGAAAGAACCAGCTTTTAGTTTTACTGATTTTTGCTATTGTTTTCTTCATTTCCATTTCATTATTTCTGCTCTGATTTTTATGATTTCTTACCTTCCTACTGACATTAGGTTTTCTTTGTTCTTCTTTCTCTAGTTGCTTTAGGTGTAGGGTTAGATTTATTTGATATATTTCTTGTTTCTTGAGGTGAGATTGAATTGCTGTAAACTTCCCTCCTAGAACTGTTTTGCTGCGTCCCATAGGTTTTGTGCCATCATGCCTTTGTTGTCATTTTTTTCTGGTATTTTTAAATTTCTTCCTTGATTTCTTCAGTGATCTCTTGGTTATTTAGTAGTGCACTGTTTAGCCTCCATGTTTTTTGTTTTTTTTTCCTGTAATTGATTTCCAGTCTCATAGAGTTGTGGCCAATAAAGATGCTTGATAAAATTTCAATTTTCTTAAATTTTCCAAGGCTTGATTTGTGACCCAATTTGTGATCTATCCTGGAGAATATTCCATGTGCACTTGAGAAGAAAGTGTATTCTGCCACTTTTGGGTGAAATTTTGTATAAATATTAATTAAATCTATCCAGTTGGTTGTGTCATTTAAACTTGTGTTTCCTTATTTATTTTTATTTTGGATGATCTGTCCATTGGTGTAAGTGGGGTGTTAAAGTCCCCTACTATTATCATGTTATTGTCGATTTCCTATTTTATGGCTGTTAGCATTTGCCTTATAGACTGAGGTTCTCCTATGTTGGATGCATATATATTTACAATTGTTATATCTTTTTCTTGGATTGATCCCTTGGTCATTATGTAGTGTCCTTCCTTATCTCTTGTAACAGTATTTATTTTAAAGTCTATTTTACCTGATAAGAGTATTGCTACTCCAGCTTTCTTTTGATTTTCATTTGCATGGAATATATTTTCCCATCCCTTCATTTTCAAACTGTATGTGCCCCTAGGTCTGAAGTGGATCTCTTGTAGACAGCATATATATGGTCTTATTTTTGTATCCATTCAGGCAGTTTTTTGGTTGGTGCTTTTAATCCATTTACATTCAAGGTTATTATCAATATATATGGCCCTATTACCATTTTCCTAATTGTTTTTGGATTGTTTTTGTGGACCTTTTTCTTCTCTAGTGTTCCCATATAGAAAAGTTTGTTTAGCATTTATTGTAAAGCTAGTTTTGGTGGTGCTGAATTCTCTTAGCTTTACTTGTCTGTAAAGGTTTTCATTTCTCCATCAAATCTGAATGAGATCCTTGCTTGGTAGAGTAATCTTGGTTGTAGGTTTTTCTCTTTCATCACTTTAAGTATATCCTGTCACTTTCTTCTGCCCTACTGAGTTTCTGCTGAAAAGTCAGCTGATAACCTTATGGGGATTCCTTTGTAGATTATTTTTTGTTTTTCCCTGCTGTTTTTAATATTTTTTCTTTGAATTTAATTTTTGTTAATTTGATTAATATGTGTCTTGGTGTTTTTCTCCTCAGGTTTATCCTGTATGGGACCCTCTGTGCTTCTTGGACTTGGGTGACTATTTCCTTTCTCATGCTAGGGAAGTTTTCCACTCTAATCTCTTCAAATATTTTCTCAGACCCTTTCTTTTACTTTTGTTCTTTTGAAACATCTATAATTCAAATGTTGGTGCATTTAGTGTTGTCCCAGTGTTCTCTGAGATTGTCTTCAATTCTTTTCATTCTTTTTTCTTCATTCTGCTCCACGACAATTGTTTCCACCATTTTGTATTCCAGCTCACTTATTCGTTCTTCTGTCTGTTATTGATTCCTTCTAGTGTATTTTCATTTCAGTTATTGTGTTGTTCATCTCTGTTTGTTTGTTCTTTAATTCTTCTATATCTTTGTTAAACATTTCTTGTATTTTCTCATTCTGTGCCTCCATTCTATTTCCGAGATTCTGGATCATCTTTACTGTCATTACTCTGAATTCTTTCTCAGGTAGATTGCCTATTTCTTCTTCATTTATTTGCTCTTGTAGGATTTTAACTTGCTCCTTCATCTGTGACATATTTTTTTGCCATCTCTCTCTTTTTTTTTTATGAGTGGGATTGTGTTTTTGTCTTACTTGTTGTTTGGCCTGAGGCTTCCAACACTGGAGCTTGTTGGCTGTTGGGTATAGGTGGGTCTTTGTGCTGAGATGAGGACCTCCGGGAGACCTCACCCTGATGAATATTCCCCAGGGACTGAGGTTCTCTGTTAGTCCAGTGGTTCAGACTCAGAGCTCCCACCACAGGAGTTTCCACCCGATCCCCTGCTCATGAACCAAAATCATGCAAGCTTCATGTGGCAGAAAAAAAAAAAGGAGAGCAATTCAAAGTAAAAAAATAAAATTAGATTAGGAAACTAACAGATATGTTAGAAAGAATATGAAAAATATATACAGATGAAACATCAACCAGAAGGTAAAACAGAAGCACAATAGTAAAAAAGAGGAGGAGGAAAAAAAAGTGGAAAACACCTTGGCTGTGGAGGGCAGGGTCTATTCTTAGTGCCCACAGGGCTGGAAAAGGCCCTGGGAGGTGTGGGGGATGGGGCTTAGGCTCAACAGAATGGAAGGGATCCAGGTGTGCCTCCCGCTTCTGGTCTCAGAGGGTGGGGGACCCCACCTGGGTGCCCAGCAGGCTTCCTGGTCCTGAGTGGGAGAGGCCAACACCCTCCACCCTTCTTCTGCTCCTTCAGTCCTGGAGATCCCCTTCAGTCTGCCTCTCCTGTCCTCTCCCGGCCTCCCTTCTATTCCCTCAGGACCAACATGGACTAGAGGGGGCCTCTGAGGGGTTACCAGGCCCCATAGCAGGGCAGACTTCCCCTGCCAATTGGGCAGGGGAATTACTGGGCATACTCCCCCGATCTAAGTCCCCAAGGGTCCCTCCAGGTGTGGGAATCCCTCCCTCCTTCAGCCATCCCTCAGGTTCTGTCCAGCCTCCTCTTCTCCTTGCCCCTCAGTCCCTCCACATCCTACCAGTTTGCTTGGCAGTTCCTCACATCTCCTTGGGCATTGAGGTACCCCCCAGTGTCAGGCAGATGTCCTAGTTTGTGGGGAGACGTGAACTCTGCATCTTCCCACACCACCATCTTGACTCTACTGCTTATTTCTTTAAGATTAAAAAAATTCTTATTATGGTGTCTTTCACACTTTTAAAACTTCATAGATTCTTTGGACAAATGCCCATGTCTGGAGTAATTTGGAGTAAGCATGGTAAAGACCAAGACTATTGAGTTCATTTCTGCATTCCTCACATTTGGCACTGATTCCAGGAAAATAGATGGTAATCAATTAACATGACATTTTATTTTCCAAGATCACAGGATTTTAGAATAAGTAACACCTGGAACATCAAATTAAAATGCTAGCTGTTTGGTTTAGAATAATTTATTAAACTGTAAGTGAGGATTTAGGTTGTTTCAATGATTAATTATACATAAATTGATAAGCTAGTGCTGGACATTAACCAATCAATAATTACTAGCTACAACTGTAACTAAAGAGTATAAATTTGGTTAAAAATATTAAAAATTTTCCCAAGTTTCTGCCTTCTTCCTTTTATAAATACCAGGAATTAAAATCACAAAGAACATACTCAGACATTTTTCTAAAGGTTATACATTAGAGAAAGATATTGTAAATTTTCATCACCACCATATGCTGGTATAAAACATGAAATCAATTATTTATACTGTACATTTTACCTACATAATTAAAAATTGTATTAGTAATATGTCTTGAAACTATTGCATTGGATTATATAATTAACTGTGAACTTACTTCTCTACAGAACTAGCTATGAAGAACAATTATAATTCAAAATTGATATGTTCCCAAAGTACTATAACAACCCCCAGATAGTTTTCCTAACATTCTAGCTGTATACTGCTGACTTAAAAGTTAAAGCTCAAATTTTACCAGTTTACTTCATAGGTAAACTGGTAACAGGCAAGGCTGAGAAATATTGAGAATAATTTGTTAATAAAAATTCTATCATGTTACACCAATATGAATGTGTTAAAGTATTCTTTGTACTTTTCAGTTGCTAGTTATAGTAAAAACTGTGTCATTTTTTCCAATAAGTACAAGTCAACATCTAATGGTGAAGAATTTTATTCAGACATCAGCTTCAGAAGAGCTGTGATAATGTGATTATTCTGCCTATATCGTGACAGTATATTGTATGACAAAAAGTAAAGAAGCATGATGGAGCTGATGATTGGGAGAAAAATGCCCTAATATTGACTTACCACCTGAAAGTAGTGGGACCTTCAGTAAATGTCTTCATTTTTATGGGTCTCAATTTCCTCATCTATTGTATAAAATAAGGAGTTTAAATGAGACAATGTATAAAGTCCATTTCAACTGTTAACATGGTGTGAATATATTGTGACCAAATTACCAAAGAGTTTATATTCACTTATTTTTAAGCTCTAAAAGTATTATAAAGCTAGAATTTACATATTTTGATTAGAAAATAAAGGGTATCCAAGTCAAATCAATACATTTATTAGATAGCTGATACACAGGAAATATTCCACTTATTAGAACATCAGAAAAGCTAGAAATCATAGTGGACCTCCTGCTGTTTCACTTAAGAGCTCTCCTCATGAAGGATTAAAAGAAGGGTACAAACAAATCTGGAATAGATATGAGATGGAGAACTGGAAGTTTCCAGATTTATTCCATATTTTAGTATAATCAGTTTTCTTCTTTGAATTATTATATTTTGTTCTATGAACTTGATAGTATGAGTATTTAGCCAGATTGTTCATTACTTGGTACATAGAATTGAAAGGGTTCCTGAGACTCTCTGTGAGAAGGTCAGAGGAGAAACAGGGTTAACTGAGGATAAGTGTTTGAAGGAGATGGGTATTGAACTCATACTTAATGGAATAGAAAGATGGAACAAGGGCAAAGTGGGCAACATGGGCAAAATGCTGCTTGACAGGAGTAGGCATTTATGAGAGAAGCAGGGTGAGGAGTAAGGTTAAGAAGAGACAAGAGAAGGGAGGGAGAACAAGTCTAGCTTCAGCATTTTGAAGGTAACATTCAGAAGGTGGTGTTTGATCTGAGGGCAAAGGAGACTCACTGAAATAGACAGAAGACAGCTTAAGAGATTGGTATAGAAAATGATTTCAGAATAGTGTGTTACACACCTGGAGGGAAAAGAAACCAGGTTCTAGAAAGCCAACAAAGAGTAAATTATTATGTTTTATATCTTAGGTAACTAGGATTTCTACACACACAAATTGTAGGCTAGAAAGGAAAGTAGAGAAATTAAAACTATATAACCGGGAGCAAAGTTATTAGATTTTACAAAAGTAGAGCATAGAGGGAAAAACCACACTTTGGAATTAGAATAAACATCAGAGATTATCCATTAGTTTATGCGAAACATAGAGAAGCTATTAGAATTACTCAGTTATTTAGTTAGTTACTTTCAGAGCTAGAAATAGTAACAGGTCTCCTGACATCAAGTTTAATTTTATGTTTACTAAGTTATGATCCCCTTTCTTGGAAATTGAGAATTACTAAAGTGTTTGGATATATAAAGGAAAGGGAAATATCATCATAATTTTTCCTAAATTGTTGGAAAAATAGACAATGTGGAAACTTTTGGGTGCACAAGCTTCATTTTTGCCAAATAAACTTGAAGATGGTAAATAGAAGTCCATATATTACTAATTTATTCATTCAATACATACTTAGATTTATTCATTCAGTATATGCTTACTTCATGTATGGTTCTAGGAGCTTCTTCTACAAGAAAGACTTTGTCCCTCAAGACATTCATTGTCAATGGTGTATATAAATGTGAAGGTAAATAATGATAACACAAGGTCATAAATTACATGATAGCATTGTGCATAGGAAGTTATGTGAACCCAGAGAAAGGGTAAAACTAACAGAGTTTTATTTAATCAGAGAAGACTCCCTGGAGGAGAAAATATTTGTAAATAAAGAGCAGGAATGATTTAGCCCAGAAGGGAGGGGAGAAAGGAGCTTCTCAGGATAAAGACAACATTGGGATAAGCAGGTGTTACTGTGGTAAACTATAAGAAGTTCTGTGGGACTAGATATTGGAGGAGTGGGGTTGGGAGTGGAGACCACGGGAAAAGGCTAAGATCAGATCATGAAGTGCTTCATATGCTATTGAGTTTACAGTACCTACTGCCAGTGCACAAGGAGCAAATAAAGGAAGCTAGTACGAGAATGATGATCAGATTTGTGCTCACTCTGGTAGCAATGTAGAGAGCAGTTTAGAGGCTGGGAGACTAGGTAGGAAGAAGTTTCAGAGCGCTTAAAGGAAAATAAAAGACAGCTTTAACTAGAGAGGTGTGGAGACTAAGTGTGAGGTAGGAAGAATTCAAGACTTATTTAGGAAGAAAGTTGCAAGGCTCACTATCAAAAGAATAGTACTTGGAGGTAAAGACTTTATGTCTCCAGGACTCTTGACTTGGATGATTTAGGAGGTGATAATGCTATTAAGAGACAGTGTCTGTTCAGGAGAGGTTAATAGAATAGCAATTTAATGGAAAGGTGAGGGAAGGAATAATAAGAAGAATACCTAATATGTGTTAGGTATTGTACTACACACTTTGAAAAGGTTATCATTGTAATACCGATGATCAACAGTTTTAAGCAAGCAAGGCTATATATATATATATATATATATATATATCTCCCAATTTCCATATATTTTAGAAAGAGTTACAAGATATGAACTCATATACCTATGATTCAAAATTTATGCTCTGCCCACTTTATCCTTCTGAGTGAATCTCAGGCTGCATCCGATCCCTAGCTATCCCACATATCAATCACTATGCTTTAGAAAAACATCACCTAACATTTAATATCCATAATTATAAAAATGATGGTAATAGTATTACCTCTCTCACAGTGATAAGTATCCAACAAGATGATTATATGAAAGTATATTTGTAAATTGTAATTTGATAAATGTTCACTACTACTGTATCAACATAACTGTTAGAGATTATTATGAGAATATAAATGTATCTTTTTAAGTCATATTAATTGAGATTTAATATACAATACACACATTTTCTATATAGATTTTGATGAAGTTGACAAATCTGTACAGTCATGTATCCACTACTACAATTGAAATGTAGAACATTTCCATCACACACAAAGTCCCCTTATGCCATCTTGTAGTCAGTCTCCTGACCATACCTCTCCTTCTGGCAACCACTGATCTGACTTCTGTTTCTATAGTTCTGCTTTTCTAGAGTGTCATATAAATGGATTCATTTGTATGTGGTCTTTTGTTTCTGGTAGTTTTCATTTAGTGTAATGCTTATGAGAATTACCAAAGTTCTTGCATATATAGATAGTTCTTTATTTTTAAGGCTGAGTCATAGTCCATTTTATGGATGCACCATAATTTGTTTATGCATTCACCAATTGATAGAAATTTAGATTGTTTTCACATTTTGGCTATTATGAATAAACCTTCTTTGAATATTCAAGTACAATTGACACCTGAACACTGCTGCGATTAGAGGTGCTGACCCTCTGCCCAGTGGAAAATCCATGTTCAATTTATAGTCGGCCCTCCTATCCAAGCTTCTGTATTCCTGGATCCAAACAACCTTGAATCATGTAGTACTATAGTATTTACTATAGAAAAAAATTCACTTATAAGTGGAGAAACTCCGTTCAAACCTGTGTTCTTCAAGAGTCAACTGTAAAGGTATTGCATATGTTTTCTTTTTTTTCTGATACTTAGAAGTAGCATTTCTAAGTCATGTAAATGTATGTTTAATTTCATAAGAATCTGGCAAGCTTCTCTAGAGTGCATTCCCATTAGCAATGTATGAGAATTCTAGTTGCTGCACCTCTTTACCAGCAATTGATGTTGTCAGTCTTTTTCATTTAGCCAATTGTAGAGGTATCTCAATGTGGCTTTATGTATTCCTCTAATGACTTAGAATTTGAACATCTTTCATGTGCTAATTTTCCATCCTTTGTGTATGTTTCTGTGTGAAGGATCTGTTTAAAAATTTTCCCAGTTTTTGTGAATTCTTTTCTCATAATTGAGTTGCAAGAGTTCTTTATATAAAATGTTTCTGGATACAAGGCATTTGAAATAATTTCACCAGTTCTCCAGCTTGTCATTTCTTTTCTGAAGTCTGTCATTCTGAAAACAAGGTTTTTCATTTTTTTGTTCAATTTTATCAATTGTTAAATTTTATGTATCATATATTTCTGTCCTAAAATTTTTTACTTAAACTAAGTTGTACAAAGTTTGCAAAGCTAAAGCTTCACAAAGTTTCTCTCCTATGTTTTCTTGTGGTAATTTTATAGTTTTATCTTACATTAGGGATATAATCCAATTAAAACCAATTTTTTTTTGTAGAAGGTATGGGTAAAATTATTATTTTTTGACACACATATGCAAAATTGTTCTGGTGTTGTTTATTTAACAAAGCAATCATTTTCTTAATGAATTACCCTAGAATCATTATTGAAAGTCAGGTAACCATGTATGTTATGAGTCTATTCCTGGTTTCTCTCTTCTTTTCCAATGATCCATATGTCTCTCCTTATGTTAATATCACACTGTCTCGATTATTATAGGTTTAAATAAGTACTGAGACCTGTTAATGTGATCTTTGAGTTTCTTATAGAAAAGGCTTTTATCCAATCTGATAATCTCTGAATTTTAATTGCATAAAAGTACAAAGAAGAAAATAAAAATCACACATAAGCTTTTCGACAATGATTATTATTCAGAAATGGATATAGTTTCTTGGTATTTTTATTTTATAATGCTTATAAAATTATTATCATAGTATATTTAAAACACAATATCTTAAAATTGTTATATAACATAGTAGCATGGACAATTTATCCTGTTTGGAATTCTTACCTTTATTTGAAATTATTATTTAATGGATATTTATTTGTATAGAAATATCATAAATTATGATGCAAGTATTGGACATTTAGGTTGACTTTAATTTTTGGTGTTTTACAGCATTGTGATGAGTTCTTTTTCCATAATTCTTTATTTATATCTCTGGTTATTTCCTACTACAGCTTAATTCCAAAAAGTAGAAATATTGGGTCAAAGAGTATGAGCAATTTTAAGACCCCTAAATATCTATCCATAGATAAAAATAGGGATAGAAACAAAGATATATTATTCCACATTGTCCACCAAATTTATATTCTTATCAGCCTTATATAGAGTGCTCATTTCCTCTAATTCTTACAGAAACTGGTTATTAAATTTTTAATCTTTACCAATTTGATAAAAAAATAAAACCTCATTATGATGATGATGAATTTTCTTGGATTACTAGTGAGGCTGAATGTTTTACAACTTAACTGGCTATTTGTATTTTTCCATGTGTTAAATACTGATGCACAATGACAATTCTTCTTTTGAGTATTCAAAAATTTTTAACGATTTGAAAAAAGTCTTTGGTGTTGTTTGGTATATATTTTGCACATTAATTAATGTGTGTACTAACTAAAACATACATGACCATATTTCATTTGCCTTTAATTTTATTTATTTATTTTTAAAGAGATTAAAAATTATATATGTTGCCAAGCTGGTCAATATTTCACATTGTTGTTATGTTCCATTCACAACTATTTTATATTCCATCGTGATATACTTAAAATAGTTTATTTCATACCCAGAAATCAGAAATTCATCCATATTTTTAAAGGTATTTTGTAACATTTTTATTTTTGAAATTTTATTGTTTGATATGTTTGCTTTTGTTTTTGTAACTTTACAATATAGTTTAGCTGAAAGGGCAAGAATTCTTATTCACAATTATAGGAATAATATTTCTGGCCATTCTAAGATTTTTTAATTAGAAAAAGGAAAAAAACACTAGGATAATTAACAAAGTTGTGTTTATAAATTAAGTTGGGAAGAACAGTCAAGTTTTAATTATTTAGTTTTCTTACCCTGGACTTTATTCAAATCTGTTTTCCTTAGTAATGTTTTAAAGAGATTTAAGTTTTTGTAGATATAGTTAATTTTTGGTTGTAAATTCTCTATATTTTATGTGGCTTAGTTTACAGTGTTCCAATCTTTGACTTCTAACATCTTTATTTTTAAATAGTTAGTATTTTATTGACTCATAGGGTTGTGTATGGTAAAATATATATTTTCTGAAAATAGTGGAATTTAGTTCTTTGTCAGTTTGTCCGTTTTGGATCTTGGTAATCAAAATTTTTCCTACTTAAATCAGACAAAAAAACACTTTTAGGATTGATGCAATTAACTCTTGACAAATGAGGAAAAAGCCACTTTTTACTTGATTCATTTACAGGCACACATTTGGCTTGGAGAATTTCTTCCTTGTCTAGATGCAAACAATGCACAGTTATGTCAGGGTCCCCAAAATAGAGCAGAGCCTACAGTTCCATGCCTTTCCTGAATAGAAGTCCTGAATAAAAAAACAAAATAAAACAAATTCTTTATTAGCTCAACCTTAGGAAGGAGGCCAGCAATTAACAGCTTGAACAATTGCATTTATGTTTGAAAATGATGGCTTAGGGAATACTTCATAAACAGTTTTATGCCATTGGATTCTCAATAAATTCTGTCATATGTCTTTTGTAATAATTAAAATGCATTTGCCATTTTCTTTTCTTATCATTCCCTGACACTCCTCAGTCTTAATTAGGGTAAGCAAGACAGAATCAATTTACACCTCTTCGTAGCTTTGAAATATATCTGGTAGTTTTAACAGTGCTCTTTTTTCAAAAAATGGTTGCCAAGATTAATCTGTCAAAGTAAATTAGATATGGAGAGATTTACTAGCTTAGTATCTAAAAATTAAAACTTTGTAACATGAATAGATACTAAATTTTCATTGAAAGTGTACACCCTGGAATTTCAGACCTGGAATGAAAATTTTTTTTTCTTTATAAAGATAATAACAGAAAATATACTGCCCAGGAAGCAATAGAATAGATTTTATAATTATAATCTACACTTAATTCATAGAGCTTGCTGAAATTTCCAGATATTTCTCAAGCATAATTAAGTTTTAGATATATGTGTGATATTACAATATTTAGAAAATTTTTTTCTGTATGAATTTTTGATAAATCTTATTTCTTATTTTCTCCTTGTCAACTTCAAAATATTTCCATTTTCACACTATACTTGGGTGTTTTACCTGAGTTTAGTTAATGATTGAATCAGATAACGAGCACTCTATCAATATTGCCACCTATGTTGGAGGTATTTTGCCTTAGGTTTACCTCAGTCTGAATGAATAGGATAAAATAATAATATGTAAAAAAAAGAACTGCATTTGGGCTCCATCTCCAAACTAACTTAAGTCATTGTTTCATTTATGATTTATGATAATATAGAGTTACTGCATTATTATTCACTTTGTGGAACTACTATTTGTTTTATATATCAAAGTTTTTCAACTTAAGTTTCCATTACTTTTTTAACAGCACAGATTCTTTGGGTTTAAAAAGAAAATTAAAAAGTAATCCTGTGATAAACCAAAGTTGGAGGTGATACAATTTTTAATGAGGGAGAAGTGTGAGTGAAAGAGAAATTGAAGATTTGATTAGGCTTTGCAATGGGAGTTATTTTCTCAAAAAAAAAAAAAAAAAGAGGCCACAATTGAGATAGGTCAAAGGTTTACAATGCAAGATACTCCATAAGCATAACAGTCACTTCTGCTCTAAATAGGGGAAAATAATATTTCTATCAAGAAGCTGCCAGAACAGGAATTTAGACAATAAACTATTTTAAATTGATAGAAGTATTTTCTATTCATCTTAGAACTAATTTAAGATCCAAGAGTACCTGTGGATTCGAATGAGAATTCTCCATAAAATAAATGTGGGTAAATATTTTCAAACTTGTAACATTCTCCTGATATATAGGTAGTTTCTATAAAGTACCAATTTAACATATATCTCCTCACTGGTTTTACATATATTCTGTTTACTGAAATTTTGCTAAAAAATGAAAGATTTCTTGTACATTTATTCTGAACAAGATATGTATGATGCATTTTCACTGACTAAAAGTGACTAAGAAAATTAGGTTATTTAAACGGGTATTATTCTCCCTCATTAAATTTCATAAAAAATCCAAGACAGTAATTATTGTTTTATTTGAAAATAGTATTTTTATTAAAAAGTAGACCCAACTTAGGGGTTTTGGATATCTCCTTAATATGTCATAGGCAATATTGTAACAATGTGCCTTATTTAAGAATCATGAGCTATAGATCTCATGAGTGATTGACTTGATCCTATCATTCAGTTTTAGACTTTCTCAAGAGACTTCTCTGAGTCTCTTTAGAAACTCTCTCTCCCTCTCTTTCTCTGTCTCTCTTTCACACAGGCACAGACACACACACACACACACACACACACACACACACAGAAACACAGTTTTTACTGGTCCTTGACATTTCCTCTATCACATACTAGAGGAACAGACAATCCAGGATTCTGAGACCTAGGTTTAACTGTTATCTGTATCTTTTTCCAAGTTTTAAAATTGAAAAGTATATCATGTAAGCACATCACATAGTTTGGCAAAAAGAAGAAACAGTCTAGTGAAAGTTCATGTTTATTAGATTAATTTACAGGATATTACAAATAATTTGGGGAAACTAAGTTTGCATGGAAAATAAATGCCTAATAAGTAATTTGGGTGTATTAGTTTGCATTTTAAGTTTAACTATTTCAAAGTATTATTATTAAGTTTGGAAGCACATCACTATATAATTATTTTGTATATTACATATCAGAAATATTTATTGAATGCTAAGCAATGTAGTAGGCATTTTGCATCCATTAATTCATTCAATACTTAAAACACACCTACGAGATAGGGTTACCTTGTCCATTTTACCTATGAGGAAACTGAAGCTCAAAAAGAATCAACACTGTTACACAGTCAGCACATCACAGAGCAAGGACTTATGTCATCACCAGCCTAGATACAAACTCCAGGGTCTGTCTTTCTCCTGTAGGGTAATACAACATTGCAATTGTCTATTGCTGCACTCTTTAAAGCTCTGTTTTTTTCCCACTTATTCGATCAAAATATACTGAATGCTTCCAATATCCCAAACATTGTTCTGGATGCTAAGAATAAAGAACACAGGTGTGTATAACAGGTACAGTCCCTGATCTCATGGAGGGTTCAGTTGAGTAAGAGTATGTGGTATTCACATTATCACATGAATGAATGTATAATGATAATGTGTATTATGTGTTATTAAGGAAAAATAAGGCATGTGATGAGAATACAGCAGAGGCACCTTGTTTAAGTTTTGGAACCGGTACTCTCGAGGGAAGTTTGATTGAGGAAATAACATGTAAAGTTATGCAATGAGTTCACCAGGTGAAAGAGTAAGAACAGCACTCTTGGTTCCAGGGTCAGCATGTTAACAGGTTCTGCTCTGAGGTAGTAGTTGGATCTCCTGCAAGAGGATAGCAGGAGCTAAGCAATGTAGAACCTTATGGACTATAAGAACAGTAACTTTTATCTCCCTTCTTTTTATTACTGAAATTCTACCTGTCCTTCCAGGCCCTGAAGAAGTCTGTCCTACTCTATGAAACATTCATGACCACTCATGCCTATGCTAACCTCTCCTTTCTTTGTTTACCTATGTGTATATCTTCATGCACTACTAGCCAAAATGTTCACATGTGTGAAGCTGTAGGTCCTTAAGAGAAGAAGCAAAGTGATATAATCCTCATCACATGGAGTGGATGAGTACATATCCTGAATTTAAATGTGAAATTGAATTTTGTGACAGGCCTTCTTAAGATGGGGAATTAGATACAACTAAAACCTTTTACGAGAAACCAAAGATGATTTATATGAAGTCAGTGACTTGCTTCATTAGCATATCTGAATGTCTGAAGTGAAAATAGGTGAAATAAATAAAATTGGAATACTATATAAACATGAAATATTACATTAAGGATAAAGCTAAAGATATACTGTTATGGGGTTTTGAGAATTAGCAAACACCTTAGCATCATATTCTTTTGAAGTTAATGTATAAATAGTATGTACTTCAATAAAATCAAATTCATACTGCAAGTCTGAGAAATACATAGAATTTTAGATCTTTCCTTACTTGAGAATAACTCTCAAAAGAGGAAAGACACAAAGAAGTAATTTGCACCAAACTTAGAAGGTTTGTTTTCACAAAAATGAGTTATAATACTGACAGCTTTTCATGGATAAGGAAACAATAACCTTGTTGGGTCCTTTTGTTTCTATGACAACGTTTGTTTCATGACATGTAAGATGACTAAGAAAAATCCTCCCAAATTGGAGTTTATGATGAAAATATCAATGGAACATTCAGTAGTGCATTTTTTCCCCTATAAGTTGTTCTACCTATTTCATGTTTCTTTGTTCCACTGACAGCCAACTTACTGGAGACAAATTGAAAATAACTTCTCTTCTTTTTGCTCCCATATCTGAGAATCATTAAATAAGTGCTCTCCTTATGACTATGTCAGGTTTATAAAAGCTTCTGTTTAATACTTTTAAAATTTCATTTACTGGAAATTAATGCAGTTACTGTAATTGAGTTTAATATCTTTTTGGTTGATTTTATAAATTTATAAATAAATTATAAAAAGTATTATGATGCAAATTTAAAATGTATGACCAATCAGAAGATTCTATCAAACTGGAGGTAATGATTTGACAACCTTCTCTTTCCTCAAATAATATTGCAGTAAAATTTAACAGTGAACCACTAAGATTAGAGAAACAATTGGATTCTAACTAATATTAATGTAATTTTTATCCCATTGAAATCTATTGTCATAGTTGCTTCTGACATATTGAATCTCTATGGTAAAACCTAATGAGTTATTCTCATTTTTGGTGTGTCTGTGATTCAGTTCTCCTCCTCCTACTCTTCATGTTCCCCACACAAGTGATTAATCTGTAGTTACCCTCTTTTATGCATTCTCTCCTCAGTTCCCTCTTCCCCATCAAAATGTACCTACTATGTGACTCATATCCCTCAATGAGGAAATAATCTGATAAATAACTGATAACCAGCCATGACAGGGTGATAAATCCAAGAGTACAATGGTTCCAAGTGGGAAAGTATTTGAAAAAAGATACCTTTTGAAGATGTACAACTCAAATTCTACTATGCAGGTCACTCTATTCATACATGCTATCATTTCCACTGAGAAATTAACCATTGATAATCTTTGGAACAATATGACAATCTTCATATGTCATTTCTTCTGAAAAAACAATTTAACAAATCTTTCTATGTCATGATTTCAGCAACACTCATTGAGAGGGCATGCCGCTTGGAAAATAAACAAGCCTAAAATGCATCAAAACAGAAATGGCTCCTAAGGGGTGCATTCTAGCTTATAAACAGTTATTTTGAATATCTGTGAAGATCACTTGAGTCAGTGGATTCTAATATTGGCTCTGCTACTGATACTTTTTCAGACCCTTTGTAAAAATATGGGCCAGTTAATGTCCAAAGTACTGGGATAGAGAGAGATGAATACACACCATTTCTATCCTGGGGGATTTTTCAGTCTAGTGAAAGAAACTGATATATAAATGGATACTTTCATCATAATGTAGAAAATGCAGTGATTGAGATATGCACAGGGGCAATGAGGGTTTAGGATGGAGGAAAGTAATAATGTTTTTCTGTTTCAATTACTCAGAGACACTTTTGAAATAGATGACAACACACAAAATTACCCTGAACTCTATGGACAAGAAAAGTCCTATTGAAATCCAAGGTATTATTAACTATCATCATCCATTAAGTGGCTACCTTTCTGGTTTATATAATATGTAAAGTATATGAAATAGGCTACTCAAATTATGCAACAGTTAGACTTATTTTCTTCACTTATTCTTGAAGGTCTTCTGACTTGAAAGGCATGACTTGAAAAATATTCTTATTTGTGATCCTGTCAGTTTTTGATTACAGTAAATATTTTGATTCCAAACTACTGTAAAAATACAAAAAAATAGAAAGATATTTCCTGTTATTTAAAAGTTAAAATTATTATTTAACAGTGAGAAGTGATTTTATGACAAGAGTCATTTCAATAACATCTGGAAGGTGGTAGAGATTCCTCTCCATGGGATTCTATACGTACTTCTACAAAAGCCAGACTTCCTCAAACCCCAGCCTCAGCTGTGGTAATGGCAATTAAAACCTTATTTCATGCTATATTTTAATGGAAAAATGTCTTTCTGGACTTCTGAATTATTATTCTGCAAGGTGGATTGAATTCAGTGTTCATTTCTAACTGATTTGGTTCACTGTTGTCTAGTAATATCAGTTATTTATCAAACTTGATTAAATGTAAGTGACATTCATTCAACAAACATTTACAGAGCACCTTCAATATACAGGGCAGTGTACTAATCACTGTAGATAAAACATGGCTTCTGCTATCATAAAGCTTATGATTTATTGGAGGACAGAGACAAGTATATTTATGCTTACAAGACAGTGGTGGATGTTATAGGAGAGAAAGATGAAAGGTGCAATGCAGGCAGAGAAAAGGACATTTAAACTAGACTGGAATATCTGAGAACACTTCTTCTGAGAAGTGTGCTTGAGCTTTATCCTGTCTAAAACATATATGGTTGTATGAGGGCATTTGAGCATTTTTCACTTGAAATTAAATATACAGTTTTGTCCCTTGCTAGGGTAGTAATTAAGAGCTGATGATTTTTTGAATATATTTTAATCTGTGTGGTAAAAAAGAATTTTTTATAACCTACTTCACTGCACAATTTGAATTATTGAGGCAAAATAAATGTGTAGTTAGAAATCACATGACCAGCATCTCAGAGTTGGGGTGGCACTAAAACTGATTCTTTCAATATTGTATCTGAGTCTATTTTAGTCTCTATTAGAAAATCAGCAAGCAAAGTACATAAGGAGATAAAGATGGAAGTGCCATAAGTTATCCTTATCTTTCCGGACCATATCCATTGTTCTTCTCTAGGATTTTGTCGTTTTCTACATGGTTTTTGGGGAAGTGAGCTTGAAAGATTAATTGACTGTCTGAGGCAGAGAGGCATAAGAGGGACAAAAGGCAAATACTGCTTAAAAACAAGGTTAAACAACTATAAAGGACTCACCTCTCCTCTTGCTCCATAGAATGCGCTCACTGTCCATTCATTTACACAGTTAATATATTTACTTATAAAACTTTTATGAATTATCCACTATGTGGTCAGACTCTCTGCTGGGATTCACAGAAGTATCAGACATAATTTATATTACACTGGAGCTTACGGTGTAGCAGAGAAACCTATATTCACATAAATGTTTGTAGTAGAACGTAATCGATCTATTGATTGAGGTACATAGGTTAGATGCACAGGACCAAGCAAAGAAGGAGACCTGGAAAGGCTTCTGGCAGGAGGTGATGCTTGAACTGCTTCTTGAAAAGCCAGAAAATTAGTAATTAGTAAGTGTTCAACAGGTTGATGAGGACATTTTGGGCAGTGGCAAAGCCTGATCTTTGAGATGTGTGACAACCTTGATCATGGGCTGTGTATAGGAGTTGGGAGGAGGGTTCTGCATAAAAGGAGGAGAGGTGAGAGAAAAGTCTGGAAAGGCATGCAAAACCTGGACAACACCAAAAATCACACTGAAAGAAGATCTTAGTCTTAGTCTATAAGTTGAAGGAAAGCCTTAACATTATAAAATTATAACAGCTTAGTCAAAAAAATACTTGTACACAAAAGTTCATGGCAGTATTATACACAATAGCCAAGAGATGGAAACAATGCAAATGTCCCTCAATTGATTAATGGATAAACACAATGTGACCTACCCATAATGGAATATTATTCAGCCACAAAATCAAGGGTGAAAATGTAAATATTAAGCTAAGCGAAAGGTCACAGATTGTATGATTTTATTTACATGATATGTCCAGAATATGCAAATCCGTAGAGACAGAAAACAGATTAGTGTTTACCAGGAGCTGAGGGAAGAAAGGAATAGGGATTGGCTGCTTATTGAGTAGGGAGTTAACTTTTGGGGTGATTATAATGTTCTGGAACAAGGTAGCAGAAATGGTTGCACAAAACTGTGAATATACTAAATTTCAATGAAATATATATTTTCAAAAGGTTAAAAACGGTAAATTTTATGGTATGTGTATTTTACCACAATAAAAACATAAAAATCTTAGCTTAAAACTAAGGGAGATGGCAGGAACTGATGTCATAAACAGTCATTTTTTTTATACACGATATACAGTTGCATGTGCAAGATTCAGGGGAAGATGTCTGCTGTTAAAACAGGCCAGCTACACAGTCCTAGTGGACCTTTTGCCAGGATATGGAATAATTTTGTGTCTCTGTTGTAATTCATTGTCCTTTGCTAGTACAGCCACTAAAATACTCTTTTCAGTGTAGGGCCTATGACTATTTTACACAGTAGGCATTCAAGAAACCTAATACATGATTCTGCCAAAACAGGGTTTAGTATTTATTTTGTTTTTAAATCAATAAGTTATAAACTCTTAAACTATTTCCTTAAGTGGTCCTTCCTTATCCTCTTAAGGGGCTATTCTTCATTTTTCAGTTAAAGTAAGTTTACTTTTTCTCACATTATTAAGCAATATACCTTTTTAGTTTACATCATAGCTTGCTTTTCCTTCAAGGACAATAATTTAATAGCAATTTATCTTGTGTTGTCATTATTCTATTTCAATTCAGAAGAACTTATAAGTCCTGGTTGGACCATGCTAAGCTAATGTGATCAGTATATATCGTATCAATCCAGTGAGTTGACCAAACACAAATTATTCTTAAATTACCAAATTAAAAAATTAAGGCTCAGGGTAATTAAGTGACCTGGCATAAAAATAGTAGAGGGCAGAGCCTGCGCTCACACTTGGGCCTTCACATTGAAGATGGAAATTAGCCCAAGACTGAGGCTAATTCATCAGCTCTTCATCCGAGTAGACTGAGATTAGTCAGCCAGTTTTAAACCTGATCCTGTAGAATGACATTAAACTTCTGCCTACATCTTTCCTTTGTCATACCCTTCTTGCCCTCATTGATAAGACCCTAAATATAAATTTGGCCCACCCTTTTCTATCCTACTCAGAAGCTTCATTCTTAGTCCTCTCCACTGGGTGATCTCAAGCTTTGGGAACATAAATATTCAGAATGAAGGGAAGTTTGAAGCTCATCTTACAGCCTTACTGGGTTGTAAGAATTACCTGTGATCAGGGATGTGGTATAGTGTCTCTGTGGCATCAGAATGTACACCACTATGGGTGTGGTGGGACATGGGCAAAGGTGGTCAAAAATTAAAAACTACTAGTAATAAGTTCTGGGGATGTAAAGTACAGCATGATGACTAAAGTTAATAATACTGTATTGTATTTGAAAGTTGACAAGAGAATAGACCATTCTTTTGTCTTTTTAAATTTTTTTATTTTTTATTGAAGTATTATTAATGAGATTTGATATTAAAAGTTATCATTACAAGAAAAAATGTAACTATATGCAGTGAAGGATGTTAACTAAACTTATTGTGGTAATCATTTCACAATATACACAAATATCAAATGATTATGTTGTACACCTTGGACTAATACAATGTTAAAAAAAGAACATACAACACTACAGAGATGGTCTTATGGATTGCAGCATATTTTTAATCCCCCAAACTGTAGTTACTATATCTACTATAAAATATCTCTCACTTTGAATTTATTACTTTTTAAATGACCTCATCGTATTGTAATATGAGTTGAACGAGGAAAATACGGTAACTTTAGGTACTTGCTGACTGTGATTGCCTGTGCTGCTGATGTGGCAAATGTCTTCTTCCTGCAATATTCAAGAATCATATACTCTCCAATAAATATGTTAAATAAAAAAAAAGAATCATATACTTCTAAAGGAAAAATAAATCACACTTGTATGGGTAAATAAACAAGTCACTCCACACTATGGTAATGAATTAGACACTTATGGAGGTTGTATTTATTAACCTTTTAGAGGCTAATTCAAATTCATTCTTAAACTGTGTCTGAATGCCAGCATCTGTGGCACCACTGAACTGATACGAATCTATTTACTTTGGTTTTAATATGATTAAATCAAATTAATTATTTAGTGTGTTAGCAATCATAGGTTCTGGCACTTATAAAGCAGTCAAAGTTTTGATTCAGCCAGCCCTTCCCCCATGATACTTTGTATAAATGATTGTTATATACATTATTCTATTAAATCCTGAAGCAACACTGTGAGGTGTTTTTTTGTTTTTTTGTTTTGTAGGTTTTTTTGCCATTTTTATAGATAATTAAGCAGTATCATAAACGTTATCAAGTTAATAATTAAAAAAGCAGAACCGGAACCTGCCTGGTATTTTCAGTTTTTTCACACACAAAAATATATTTGTCCCTTGAATTTAAAAAACAGGGTACAGCCATATTACATTAAGTTAAAAAATAATGAATGTAGAAAGAAAAAAATAGTAAAAGCAAGAGTACATTATTATTCTCTACAAAAAGTTTATCATTCAGCTTTGCATTTCCTTTTATCACATCTTTATACTTTTATTTTAAAAATTTAGCAGCTTTATTGATATACAACTGACATATAATTAACTGCACATATTTAAAGTGTACAGTTTAATAATTTTGATTTTTGTATTCTCCCATGAAATTATTCCTACAATCAACATCTCCATATCTATCCCAAAAGTTTTCATGCCACTTTGTAACATTTCCTCTAGTCCCTCCCTCCCTATCTAATCCCGACCCTGCATCTCTGGGCAACTACTAGTTTACTTTGTGAAGCTATAGATTAGGTTGTATTTTCTAGAAGTTTATATATTAGGGATCATACAGCACATTCCTTGTTTTGCCCAGCTTCTCCCACTTAGCATATTTATTGTGAGATTCATCCATGTTGTTGCATATGTCAATAGTTCATTCTTTTTATTGTCATATAGTATTCCACTATCAGTATACAACACAGCATATTTATCCATTCAACTGTTGACAGTCATTTGGGCTGTTTTCATTTTGTGCTGATGCAAATAAAGCTGCTAGGAACATTTGTTGTGCAAGCTGTTTTATATACAAATGCATTCGCTTTTCTTTGCCTAATCCAAGGAGTGGAATGACTGAATCATATGTTAGGTATATGATTAGCCTTTATGGAATTGCCTTTCTGAAGGACTTTGTTTTCCAAATTGATTATGCTATTTAACATTTCTACCAACAGTGTATGAGTGTTTTAGTTTTTCCACATCTCTACATTTTTGCCAAGGATTTATCCTTTATTAGATATATTATTTGCAAAATATTTTCTACTGGTCTATGATTTGATTTTTATTTTTTTAGCTCTACTTTCTGATTGTTCATTGCTAGTATATGGAAATATAATTGATTCTGTTTTTCTATAGATCTTTTATCCTACAACCTTTGTAAATTTACTTATGAGATCTACTGGTTTTCCTGAAGGTTCCATTAAATTTTCTATATCGATAATCATGCCACAGGCAAATTAATATGGTTTTACTTTTCCTTTCCAATTTGGATGCTTCTCTCCCACCCAATTTCTATATTTACTTGGGTAGAACATGTAGCACAGTTTGAAGAAAAGTGAGGAGAAAAGATATTCTTGTCTTTTTCCCAATCTTAGAGAGAAAACTTTCAATCTATTAAGTATGATGCCTGTTAGCAAGTGAAGGATGTTAACTTCCATTCCTAGTTTACGAGAATTTTTATTAGCAGTAGGTAATGGATTTTGTCAATTATTTTTCTGTGTCTATTGAGATAACCATAAGTTTTCTATTTTATTTGTTAATATCATTAGTTACACTGATTGATTTTCAAATGTGTAAGCAATCTTGAAGTGATATATTTTACTAGGTCATGATGTATTATCCTTTCAGTATATTGTTGGATTCAATTTACTAAAATAATTAATAAGTGCATAGTGATATCAAATCAGAATTTCAATTTGGATTTCCTTTTTGGTTACTGAAGCTGAATAGATTTTTATGTATTTATTTGTCATCTCTGTTATCTTTGGTAAAATGTCTGTGCATTTTTAGTTGAGTCATTTGTTTTCTTATTGTTGATTTTTGATAATTGTTTATAGTTTTAGAATGCAAGTCCTATTTTGAATATATGTTTTCCAACTATATTCCCCTTTTGCTCAGTGTGCTACAGGGTTTTACTTGTTTTTTATTCTCTAGCAGTTACTTTCACAGACGAAAAATTTTTAATTTTTATGAAATCCAATTTACTATGTTTTTGTTTATGAATCATATATTTGGTGTCATGTCTAAAAACTATTTGGATAACCCCAGATGGTGAATATATTCTCCTAATATTTTACTCTAACTTTTATAGCTTTACATTTCACATTTAGATCTATGATCCATATTTAGATAAATTTTGTACTAAGTGTTAGGCTCCACTGTGCACATTTTCCCTACATCATGGTCTAGAAACTCTTTCAATGCAGTAACCTGAGGCAACAGCAAGGCTTATGTCATTTGTTTCTCATCTCTCAAGATCACTGTTTATATGTCTTTAAAAAAAAATCTTTATTGGAATATAATTGCTTTACAATGGTGTGTTAATTTCTGCTTTATAACAAAGTGAATCAGTTATACAAATACATATGTCCCCATATCTCTTCCCTCTTGCATCTCCCCCCCTCCCCCCCTCCCTATCCCAACCCTCTACGTGGTCATAAAGCACCAAACTGATTTCCCTGTGCTATGCGGCTGCTTCCCACTAGATATATATTTTACGTTTGGTAGTGTATATATATCCATACCACTCTCTCACTTTATCCCAGCTTACCCTTCCCACTGCCCGTATCCTCAAGTCCAGTTTCTAGTAGGTCTGTGTCTTTATTCCCATTTTGCCCCTAGATTCTTCATGAACATTTTTTTCCTTTTTAGATTCCATATATATATATGTCTTAGCATACAGTATTTGTTTTTCTCTCTGACTTACTTCACTTTGTATGACACACTCTAGGTCCATCCACCTCACTACAAATAACTCAATTTCATTTCTGTTTATGGCTGAGTAATATTCCATTGTACATATGTGCCACATCTTCTTTATCCATTCATCTGTTGATGGACACTTAGGTTGCTTCCATGTCCTGGTTATTGTAAATAGAGCTGTAATGAACATTTTGATACATGACTCTTTTTGAATTTTGGTTTTCTCAGAGTATAGGTCAAGTAGTGGGATTGCTGGGTTGTATGGTAGTTCAATTTTTAGATTTTTAAGGAACCTCCATACCGTTCTCCATAGTGGCTGTATCAATTTATATTCCCATCAACAGTGCAAGAGGGTTCCCTTTTCTCCACACCCTCTCCAGCATTTATTGTTTGTAGATTTTTTGATGATGGCCATTCTGACCGGTGTGAGATGATATCTCATTGTAGTTTTGATTTGCATTGCTCTAATGATTAATGATGTTGAGCATGCTTTCATGTGTTTGTTGGCAATCTGTATATCTTCTATGGAGAAATGTCTTTTAGGTCTTCTGCCCATTTTTGGATTGGGTTCTTTGTTTCTTTGTTATTGAGCTGCATGAACTGCTTGTAAATTTTGGAGATTAATCCAATGTCAGTGGCTTCATTTGCAAATATTTTCTCCCATTCTGAGGGTTGTAATTTAGTCTTGTTTATGGTTTCCTTTGCTGTGCAAAAGCTTTGAAGTTTCATTAGGTCCCATTAGTTTATTTTTGTTTATATTCCCATTTCTCTAGGAGGTGGGTCAAAAAGGATCTTGCTGTGATTTATGTCAGTGTTCTGCCTGTGTTTTCCAGTAAGAATTTTATAGTGTCTGGCCTTACATTTAGATTTGTAATCTATTTTGAGTTCATTTTTGTGTATGGTGTTAGGGACTGTTCTAATTTCATTCTTTTACATGTAGCTGCCCAGTTTTCCCAACAGCACTTACTGAAGGGACAGTCTTTTCTCCACTGTATATTCTTGCCTCCTTTATCAAAGAAAAAGTGACCATATGTGCATGGGTTTATCTCTGGGCTTTCTACCCTGCTCCATTGATCTATATATCTGTTTTTGTGCCAGTACCATACTGTCTTGATTACTGTAGCTTTGGAGTATAGTCTGAAGTCAGGGAGCCTGATTCCTCCTGCTCCATTTTTCTTTCTCAAAATTGCTTTGGCTATTCGAGGCCTTTTGTGTTTCCATACAAATTGTAACATTTTTTGTTCTAGTTCTGTGAAAAATGCCAATGGTAGTTTGATAGGGATTGCATTGAATCTATAGATTGCTTTGGGTAGTATAGGCATTTTCACAATGTTGATTTTTCCAGTCCAAGAACATATATATATATATATATATATATATATATATATATATATATATAATAGATTATATATAATTCTCCATCTATTTGTATGATCTTTACTTTCATCAGTGTCTTATAATTTTCTGCACACAGGTCTTTTGTCTCCTTAGGTAGGTTTATTCCTAGATATATTATTTTTTTTGTTGCAATAGTAAATGGGAGTGTTTTCTTAATTTCACTTTCAGATTTTTCATCATTAGTGTAAAGGAATGCAAGAGATTTCTGTGCATTAATTTTCTATCCTGCTACTTTACCAAATTCATTGATTAGCTCTAGTAGTTTTCTAGTAGCATCTTTAGGCATCTCTATGTATAGTATCATGTCATCTGGAAACAGTGACAGCTGTACTTCTTCTTTTCCGATTTGGATTCCTTTTATTTCTTTTATTTCTCTGATTGCTGTGGCTAAAACTATGTTGAATAATAGTGGTGAGAGTGGGCAACCTTGTCTTGTTCCTCCTGATCTTACTGGAAATGGTTTAAGTTTTTCACCATTGAGAATGATGTTTGCTGTGGATTTGTCGTATATGACCTTTATTATTTTGAGGAAAGTTCCCTCTATGCCTACTTTCTGCAGGGTTTTTATCATAAATGGGTGTTGAGTTTTGTCAAAAGCTTTCTCTGCATCTATTGAGGTAATCACATGGGTTTTCTCCTTCAATATGTTATTATGGCGTATCACATTGATTGATTCCCATATATTGAAGAATCCTTGCATTCCTGGGATAAACCCCACTTAATCATGGTGAATGATCCTTTTAATGTGTTGTTGGATTCTGTTTGCTAGTAATTTGTTGAGGATTTTTGCTTCTATGTTAATCAGTTATATAGGCTTATAGTTTTCTTTCTTTGTGACATCTTCGTCTGATTTTGGTTTCAGGGTGATAGTGGCCTCATAGAATGAGTTTGGGTGTCTTCCTCGCTCTGCTATATTTTGGAAGAGTTTGAGAAGGATAGATGTTAGCTCTTCTCTAAATGTTTGATAGAATTTGTCTGCGAAGCCATCTGGTCCTGGGCTTTTGTTTGTTGTAAGATTGTTAATTACAGTTTCAATTTGAGTGCTTGTGATTGTTCTGTTCATATTTTTTATTTTTTTCCTAGCTCAGTCTTGGAATGTTGTGCATATCTAAGAAGTTGTCCATTTTTTCCATGTTGTTCATTTTATTTACATAGAGTTGCTTGTAGTAATCCCTCATGATCCTTTGTATTTCTGCAGTATCAGTTGTTATTTTCCTTTTTCATTTCTAATTCTACTGATTTGAGTCTTCTCCCTTTTTTTCTTGATAAGCCTGGCTAATGGTTTACCAATTTTGTTTATCTTCTCAAAGAAGCAACTTTTAGCTTTATTGATCTTTGATATCAATTTCTTAATTTCTTTTTCATTTATTTCTGATCTAATCTTTATGATTTCTTTCCTTCTGCTAACTTTGTTTTTTTTGTTGTTGTTGTTGTTGTTGTTCTTTCTCTAATTGCTTTATGTGTAAAGTTAGGCTGTTTATTTGAGATGTTTCTTCATTTTTAATGTAGGATTGTATTGCTATAAACTTCCTTCTTAGAACTGCTTTTTCTGCATCCCATAGGTTTTGGGTCATCGTGTTTTCATTGTCATTTGTTTCTAGGTATTTTTTGATTTCCTCTTTGATTTCTTCAGGGATATCTTTGTTATCAAGTAGTTTATTGTTTATCCTCCATGTGTTTGTATTTTTTACAGATTTTTTACTGGAATTGATATCTAGTCTCATAGTGTTGTGGTCAGAAAAGATACTTGATACAATTTCAATTTTCTTAAATTTACCAAGGCTTGATTTGTGACCCAAGATATGATCTATCCAGGATAATCTTCCATAAGAACTTGAGAAGAAAGTGTATTCTGTTGTTTTTGAATGGAATGTTCTATAAATATCAATTAAGTCCATCTTTTTAATGTATCATTTAAAGCTTGTGTTTCATTATTTATTTTCATTTTGGATGATCTGTCCATTGGTCAAAGTGGGATGTTAAAGTCCCCTACTATGATTGTGTTACTGTTGATTTCCCCTTTTATGGCTGTTAATATTTGCCTTATGTATTGAGGTGCTCCTATGTTGGGTGCGTAAATATTTACAATTGTTATATCTTCTTCTTTGATTGTTCCCATGATCATTATGTAGTGTCCTTCTTTGTCACTTGTAATACTTTTTGTTTTAAAGTCTATTTTGTCTGATATGAGAATTGTTACTTCAGCTTTCTTTTGATTTCCATTTGCATGGAATATCTTTTTCCATCCCCTGAGTTTCAGTCTGTATGTGTCCCTAGGTCTGATGTGGGTCTCTTGTAGCCAGCATATATACAGGTTTTGTTTTTGTATCCATTCAGCCAGTCTATGTCTTTTGGTTGGAGCATTTAATCCATTTACCTTTAAGGTAATTATCAATATGTATGTACCTTTTACCATTTTCTTCATTGTTTTGGGTTTGTTATTGTAGGTCTTTTTCTTCCTTTGTGTTTCCTGCCTAGAGAAGTTCCTTTAGCATGTGTTGTAAAGCTGGTTTGGTGGTGCTGAATTCTCTTATCTTTTGTTTGTCTGTAAAGTTTTAATTTCTCTGTCAAATCTGAATGAGATCCTTACTGGATAGAGTAATCTTGGTTGTAGGGTTTTCTCCTTCATCACTGTAAATATGTCCAGCCACTCCTTTCTGGCTTGCAGAGTTTCTGCTGAAAGATTAGCTGTTAACCTTATGGGAATTCCCTTTGTGTTATTTGTTGTTTTTCCCTTGCTGCTTTTAATATTTTTTCTTTTTATTTAATTTTTGATAGTTTGATTAATATGTGTCTTGGTGTGTTTCACCTTGGATTTGACCTGTATGCGACTCTCTGTGCTTTCTGGACTTGATTAAATTTCCTTTCCCATATTATGGAAGTTTTCCATATAATATGGAAATATGGAAGAATATAATCTCTTCAAATATTTTCTCAGTCCCTTTCTTTTTCTCTTCTTCTTCTGGGACCCCTATAATTCGAATGTTGGTGTGTTTAATTTTGTCCCAGAAGTCTCTGAGACTGTCTTCAATTCTTTTCATTCTTTTTTCTTTATTCTGCTCTGCAGTATTTATTTCCACTATTTTATCTTCCAAGTCACTTTTCTGTTCTTCTGCCTCAGTTATTCTGCTGTTGGTCCCTTCTAGAGGATTTTTAATTTCATTTATTGCATTGTTCATCACTTTTTGTTTGCTCTTTAGTTCTTCTCAGTCCTTGTTAAATGTTTCCCGTTTTTTCTCCAGTCTATTTCCAAGATTTTGGATCATCTTTACTATCATTTCTCTGAATTCTTTTTCAGTAGACTGCCTATTTCCTCTTCATTTGTTAGGTCTGGTGTATTTTTGCCTTGCTTCTTCATCTGCTGTGTGTTTCTTTGTGTTCCCATTTTGCTTAACTTACTGTGTTTGGGGTCTCCTTTTCAGAGGCTGCATGTTCATAGTTCCTGTTGTTTTTGGTGTCTGTCCCCAGTGGCTAAGTTTGGATCAGTGGGTTGTGTAGGCTTCCTGGTGGAGCCGACTAGTGCCTGTGTTCTGGTGGGTGAAGCTGGATCTTGTCTTTCTGAAGGGCAGGTCCATGTCTGGTGGTGTTTTCTGGGGTGTCTGTGGCCTTATTATGCTTTTAGGCAGCCTCTCTGCTAATGGATGGGGTTGTGTTCCTGTCTTGCTAGTTGTTTGGCAAAGGGTGTCCAACACTGTAGTTTGCTGGTCATTGAGTGGAGCTGGATCTTGGCATTGATATGGAGATCTCTGGGAGATTTTCGCCATTTGATATTATGTGAAGCTGAGAGGTCTCTTGTGGACCAGTGTCCTGAACTTGAGTCTCCCACCTCAGAGGCACAGCCCTGATGCCTGGCTGGAGCACCATGAGGCTGTCATCCACATGGCTCACACACAGGACTTCGGGCTTCTCAGTGGTTGCCTCTGGTTCTTTCACAGAATGGTTCACTCACTCTCCCATTTATTTGGACAATCCTTATGAAACTCTGGTTACCTGAGGAGGGCTCAGTGTCCACCAATCTGGTTTCTCTAGACTCTGAATACTGTTACTTCCTCAGAGCACTCAACAGCATGGTGCATGGAGCTTTTACAGAGGGTCTCAGGAAGCAGGGAGTCCTGGGATACCTGCTAGTATTGTAGGGTCTCCTGCAGAGGTGGAGGGCAGCTGTGGCTCACCAAGGGACAAGGACACTGGCTGCTGAAGTGCTGGGAAGTACTCCTTGGTGTGAGCCCTCTCACAGTCTGCCATTAGCCCCACCAAAGAGCTCAGGTAGCTGAAGGAAAAGGATCAGTATAAGTTCTTCTTTGTATGTTTGGTAGAATTCCTCTGTGAAACCATCTGGTCCTGGACTTTTGTATGTAAGGATGTTTTTTAATTATTATTATTATATATTCTATTTCACTTCTAATGATCAGTCTGTTCAAATTGTCTATTTCTTCTTGATTCAGTTTTGGTGGGCTGCATGTTGTCCATTTCTTCTAGGCTGTCAAATTTGTTGGCATATAATTGTTCATAGTATTCTCTTATCATTTTTTTTTTTTTTTGTATTTCTGTGGTTTTGGTTGACATGTCTCCTTTTTCATTTCTTATTTTGTTTTTTTGTGTTTCTCTCTTTTCTTCTTGGTGAGCCTGGCCAGAGCTTTGTCAATTTTGTTTACCTTTTCAAAGAATCAACTCTTGGTTTCATTGATTTTTTTCTATTGTTTTTTTAATCTCTATTTTATTTATTTCCTCTCTAATCTTTATTGTCTCCTTCCTTCTGCTGATTTTACATTTTGATTGTTCTTCTTTTTCACATTTTTTTAGGTAATGTATTAGATTTTTATCTGAGATATTTTTTTCTTGTTTCTTAAACAAGTCCTCTATCCCTATGAACTTCCCTCTATGAACTGTTTTGCTGCATCCCACAAATTTTGCATGGCCTTATTTTCATTGTCATTTGGATCAAGGGCTATTTTAATGTTTCCTTTCCTTTCATCATTGACCCATCTTTTTTGAGTAGCATGTTGTATTGTCTCTATGTAATTATTTCTTTTCTCATTTTTTTTTCTATAGTTGATTTCTAGCTTCATGCCATTGGGGTCAGAAAAGGTGCTTGAAATAATTTCTATACTCTGAAATTTGTTGAGGTTTGTTTTGTGCCCTAGTATGTGGTCAATCCTAGGGAATGTTCCATGTGCACTTGAAAATAATGTGTGTTCTGTTTTTTTTGGATGTAATGTCCTGAGAATATCAATTAACTTTAACCGTTCTATTGTATCATTTAGCATTTCCATTGCCTTATTGATTCTCTGTCTCAAAGACCTTTTCATTGATGTGAGTGGGTTGTTACTGCATTTCTATCAGTATCTTCCTTTATGTCTGTTAGTATTTGTTTCATGTATTTGGGTGCTTCTATATTGGGTGCATATATGTAGTCCTCTCCTTGTATTGATCCTTTTATCATTATATAGTGTCCTTCTTTATCTTTCTTTATAGTCTTTGTTTTAAAGCCTATGTTACCAGATATGAGCATTGCAACCCCCATTTGCTTGTCATTCCCTTTTGCAGGAAATATCTTTTTCCATCCCCTCACTTTCAATTTATTTCTGCCCTTTTCCCCAAAGTGGGTCTCTTGTAGGCAGCATATTGTAGGCTCTTGTTTTTTTGTTTGTTTTTTTTTTATCAAATCCACCACTCTGTGTCTTTTGATTGGAGCATTTAGTCCAGAAAATTTAAATGCTAAAAAAAATTCAATAATGATTTACTTTTTATGTAACACTCTTCTTAGGTCACTCAAAGATCTTGCAAGACATTACATCTTTAATCTATACTAAGGGCAGGAAGATTGTTATCTTCAGGGTTATATTTGGGGAAACAATTTGCTCAATGTCAAGAGAAGGAACTATTGCTAAAAATCTTTCTCCCCATGAATTATTTCCAGTTGTGTTTTCATTTATATTAAATAGTACAGGAAAACTATTTCATGGCTACTGAATAATATTTGATAAAGAAGGCACAGAGGTCTTAATATTTACATATTTTTAAAAAGTTCAAAATGATATAGATTATTTCTGCAAGTAATTCTCTAATTTAATGGGCCTAAAACTTCTGTTGGTCTGCAAAATTGTATTAATTCTTAATTTTTTTTTTCCAAGTAGCACCTGGTGACTCTTCTTACCATCTCAATTTCTTTCCTTTTCTTTTGGAGGTAAAATCACAGGCATATGCTTCCTGGAAAAAATATAATAGCCTTGACTAATGGTTAATGAAATTCTTCTGGAATACTAGAGAGTTGGGAGAAAAGAAAAGTAGTTAGAAAATTTACTGATATAGTGGACCAACACAGATTTTCAGAAATTTATGTTACTTAGATTTTGAGATCCTGAATATAAAAACAGAGTATTTTATATACAAAAATAATGATAATACTTATATATATATAATGATAATGATAATTTTCTATTCATCAGTCATGGGCCTAAGCATGTAACATGATGTATTTCTTAGAAATACCCTAAGGTTGTACTCAGTATTTATTTCACTGGGTACAAATCTGAGATACAGAAATTTTATCATCTCAAGATTATCCTGCAAATATTACTTGAGTTATCAATGTGTATTTTAATATGTGGTAACTAGATAGTATTTTTAATATTACTTTACAAAGAATATCTTTCTCTACAATAGCAATATTACCTCAAAAGTCTGTATATCTCAGAAGGACTGAAGTTTTGTAAATAATATGATTATTTCGGTCCATATAGAGGTCATTTGAAGTGACCATAATCCAGAATTTCATAAACTTAATTATAGTGAATTTCAAATAAATACAAGTTGTTTTACAATTTAAGCTTGTCTGTGAAATTTAATATTTTAAAGAGTCTTAAACTTGAATGTCTATTTAAAAATGGAGACCTTTTCTATAAAATTCTGGTTATATTTCAGATAGTGTTCCCTTAGATATGAAGGTATAAATTTACATTGCAAACAATGGGATTGCATATAGAAATGTATCAATGTGTCCTTCAAAACACTCCAGAACTCAATTTAAAGTTCTGAAGAAAATATATATTTCTCTTCCTTTGTACTGATTACCTATCTATTTATTAAGCAACTTTTATTTGGCAAAGATTTGTTGTAAGTAAACTTTGTACTAGGATTTGGGTTATGCATTGTTGATAAAATTATTAATATGACTTGGTTTATGCTCTTGAGGAGCTTAACAATGTCTTTCAACATACTTTTTTAAAAATGAGCTCATAAGTTGTGTGAGGTTCATAGGGTCTCCATGAAGAGTTACCACCAAGAAGTGCTCTGAAATTCACTCAAAACACTGGCCTACTTGCATCACCTTTGAATATTGCTCGGAAAATGACACCTATATAGCAACACAACATTTAAATATATGAAAGTTAATTTTCTGGAGAATCCAGCCCTGGACAGAAATTCTGGTACAGATGCCTGAAAGACTGCCCATTTTCCCAACTTTCTGGAAATAAGCTAATGTGGGGAGGGTAAGAAACATCTTTAGGGGAGCATATAAATGTATGCTCCAGGAAAGACTGTTTGTTTCATCCCTCCATCCCTACCCCATAATTTTGTTTTTCCCACTTGGAAACCAAATGAGAAAGTTGCTTATCTGGTATTTAATTCTCTAACATCACCCTGAAACTACAAAGGTAACTTTCCATGAAGGAGCTAGGGATGAGGTGGAGCAGGGAGAAATGCAGAGGTTTAATGAAACTAACATAACTGAGGCATAGGTGATTGGCTACAACCCTACCACAGAGAAGATGGGTATAATTAAGTTTTTTTTTTTAATCTGTGAGAAATAAAAGAAAAAGAAAGTATAAATTATTATGTTATGGATCCCTGAATAGAAAACATAGGTAGACTCTAGGTTTTTAAATGGCAGATGACAGAGCCACTTCTCAGACAGCTGGTTTGTGTGGGTGATTAGGTTTGCTGAGCTGAGCACTGAGTTCTACTAAGCCGTTATTCCAGGAAAAAGGCCAGCTTGACTCAGTCTATCTCTTAGGTAGTAGACACAGAATGTGTCAAAGGCCTGCAGAGATCTCGTCTGGGAACTGGACCAGCAACATTTAACCGTTAGAGTGGATAAGTAGCATCTATCTCTCTACAGAGAGCATGACTTCAAGAGTTCCACCCGACATGAAGGACTGATGGTAACAACAGCAACTGTGGACTGAAGAGGCATTTGGTGATTTCTAGAGCTGGTTATGGGATAAATTTAGTCTTCAAGTTCTCATGCATGAGTCCATTATCTAGCACTGGCTCATTTATTTTTATACTAATTCCAATGAGAATAGAAGCTGAAGCTTGCAGTCAGTCCGATTTTCATTCAAATCTGCATCCAAATAGGCCTACCACGCAACAGATTCAGTCAGAGGAAAGCACTAATTTCTGTAAACTTCAAACACGAAGTGGTAATAATTATAGTAATTACAGCTAACACTTGTGTTTAAATAACATCATTATTATTTACAATTAAAATTTTAGGTGGTAGGCACTGTACTTAGTGGAAGATATACAAGCAAAGAAAAAAGTACAAGCTAAGTTGATGAGTGGTTTTGAAAACTTGAGCTGTCTTCCTGAGATAGTGAGAAATTGAGTTTGGCTACAGTGAATTGTACATAACAGCAGCAGAATCACAAAATCTTAGAGGGGCCCCCAGTATCATATTACTCAACTACTTACTAAAAGATGGAATTATCTCTGTGATTTCCTTGATTGAGGTTCACATCTCTGTTTAGATTCTGAAATACAGGGATATTTCCAAAGTAACTTGAAAAATTTTGAAGTCAAGGGACTTAGATTCAATTTTTATCCTGGCCATTACTAATTTTAAGATCTTATTTCCATGGTTCCATCACTGCCTCAGGTTTCTCACCTATGAAATGGGGCATGTTAGTGAAAATATCTTTCCCACTTAACTCACAGGGTTATCATGAACCTCAAACAAGATAATATATGTAAACTTCTTGTGTAAATGTTAAAACTCTGTGCAAATAATAGTGAATATGAATATTTTTATTTTACAGTTAGCATTAGAAAGAGACAACTGTTTCAGAGAGGGTGGTTTATTCATTATTCCTTTAAAACAGCATTGGCATTTTTATCTATGTAATTCTTTTTTTTTATTTAAAAAAATATTGAAGTATAGTTTGTTTACAATGTTGTATTAATTTCTAGTGTACAACAAAGTGACTCAGTTATATACATATATATATACATATATATATTCTTTTTCATATTCTTTTCCATTATTTTATCACAGGATACTGAATATAGTTCCATGTGCTATATAGTAGGACATTGTTGTTTATACATCCTATATTTCACAGTTTACATCTGCTAATCCCAAACTCCCAATCCATCCATCCCCCAACCCCTCCTCCCCCCTTGGCAACCACAAGTCTGTTCTCTGTATCTGTGAGTGTGTTTCTCTTTCATAGATAAGTTCATTTGTGTTATATTTTAGATTTCACATATAAGTGATAACATATGGTATTTGTCTTTCTCTTTCTGACTTACGGAACTTTGTATGATAATCTCCAGGTCCATGCCTGTTGCTGCAAATGGCTTTATTTCATTCTTTTCAAGGCTGAGTAATATTTCATTGTGTATATATATACCACATCTTCTTTGTCCATTCATCTGTCTATGGGCATTTCAGTTGGCTCCATGTCTTGGCTATTGTAAATAGGGCTGCTATGAACATAAGGGTGTATGTATCTTTTTGAAATATAGTTTCATCTGGATATATGTCCAGAAGTGGGATTGCTGGATCATATGGCAACTCTATTTTTAGATTTTGAGGAACCTCCATACTGTTCTCCATAGTGGCTGCACTGACTTAAATTCCCACAAACAGTGTAAGAGGGTTCCTTTTTCTCCACACCCTCTCCAGCCAAATTGTTTTCATTCTTTTCCTCAAAATCCAAAAAAACACACTAAAAGCATAACGTAAATATTCCGTAATGTGACAGTTGGAATTTGCCATAGTTTCTGCCCACTGATTCTAAAGTCAGCAAACACTGCTTGGTACCCACTTGGACCCAGAGATGTGCCAGACAGAGGAGAACCCAGAAATAAAGCACACAACCCTGCTCTGAATTTCCACAGACAGGGGTGGGAGATGATCTGCTCACAATGTGTACCCCAACCTGGTCTGGCCGAGACACCTTTCCTGAGCCACCTCTTTGCTGTCTCTTGTTTCTGGACTCTCAGTTCCACAAAACAGTTATTGAAGGGAAACGATCCAGGCCAGGAGCTCATCAGAAGGTACGTCTAACAACTCTCTGCCTGCCTCATTATTTTGAGTTTTTCCTTTAGAGTTTTTGTATAGTTTTCAATACCCCAAGTTCCCATTTATGAAAATTTGAAAGATATGAAAATATCATAAAAGAAGATTAATCACCTAATAGCATCAAACAAATACAACCAGTGCCAACGCATTGGTTCATTTAAGTCTCATTTCCCTCACTCCTTGTAGGGACTGTTGTTATTTTTGTCCTATTATACAGAGAAGTATGCATCTATTTTCACTAAACTCTCTATCTCCAGCATTTTTTTTCATGTTAGCACAATCACTTTCAAGCATCACTCCTTGTGGCTACATTATAGTGTATCAAGTGGATATATAATATTATTGACCTGCTCATAGTGCTGTACCTCTGGGTTGATTCCAATTTTGGACTATTTCATAGAAAATTATGATAAACATCTTTGTGCATAAGGGTTTTCCACATTAGGGATTTTTGCCCTTTAGGCTAGATTCCCAGAAATAAAATGATGGTTTAGGGTTAAAAATATTAAGCCCCCTGAGACACATTTTCAGGCATTTAGTTGAAGAAAAACATCTAAATAGTGAAGGCCCCTGAATGCTACAGATGCCATCAGGCCTACTGCTGAGTCATCTTATTTTTGCAGGCTCATTGGGACACCACTTTACACTAAAATTAGGTCTTTGCTTCTACATTAAACCCCAAACAATTTTTTTTGTTATTTGCATAATTATTTCTTAACACCTTTATTGGAGTATAATTGCTTTACAATGTTGTGTTAGTTGCTGCTGTATAACAATCAGCTATATGTATACATATATCCCCTCCATCTTACATCTTTCTTCCACCCTCCCTATCCCACCCTTCTAGGTGGTCACAAAGCACTGGGCTGATCTCCCTGTGTGATGCAGCTGTTTCCCACTAGCTACCTATTTTAAATTTTGTATTGTATATATGTCAAAGCTACTCTCTCACTTCGTCCCATCTTACCCTTCTCCCTCCCAGTGTCCTCAAGTCCATTCTCTATGTCTGTGTCTTTATTTTTGCCCTGCCCTTAGGATCGTCAGAACCATTTTTTTTTCTTTTAGATTCCATATATATGTGTTAGCATATGGTATTTGTTTTCCTCTCTCTGACTTACCTTACTCTGTATGACAGACTCTAGGTCCATCCACCTCACTACAAAAACTCAATTTTGTTTCTTTTTATGGCTGAGTAATATTCCATTGTGTATATGTGCCACATCTTCTTTATTCATTCATCTGTTGATGGACACTTAGGTTCCTTCCATGTCCTGACTATTGTAATAGTCCTGCAGTGAACATTATGGTACATGACTCTTTCTGAATTATGGTTTTCTCAGGGTGTAGGCCCAGTAGTGGGATTGCTGGATTGTATGGTAGTTCATTTTTTAGATTTTTAAGGAACCTCCATAGTGTTCTCCAAAATGGCTGTATCAATTTACAGTCCCATCAACAGTGCAAGAGAGTTCCCTTTTCTCCACTCCCTCTCCAGCATATAATGTTTATAGATTTTTTGATGATGGCCATTCTGACCAGTGTGAGGTAGTTTTGATTTGAATTTCTCTAATGATTAGTGATGTTGAGCATCCTTTCATGTGTTTGTTGGTAATCGGTATGTCTTCTTTGGATAAATGTCTATTTAGGTCATCTGCTTATTTATGGATTGGGTTGTTTGTTTTTTGATATTGAGTTGCATAAGCTGCTTGTATATTTTGGAGATTAATCTTTTGTCAGTTGCTTCGTTTGCAAATATTTTCTCCCATTCTGAGGAGAAACGTATTTTCATCTTGTTTATGGTGTCCTTTGCTGTGCAAAAGCTTTTAAGTTTCATTAGGTCCAATTTGTTTATTTTTGTTTTTATTTCTATTTCTCTAGGAGGTGGGTCAAAAAAGATCTTGCTGTGATCTATGACATAGAGTCTTCTCCCTATGTTTTCCTCTAAGAGCTTTATAGTGCCTGGCCTTACATTTAGGACTTTAATCCATTTTCAGTTTATTTTTTTGTATGGTGTTATGGAGTGTTTTAATTTCATTCTTTTACATGTAGTTGTCCTGTTTTCCCAGAACCACTTATTGAAGAGGCTGTCTTTTCTCCATTGTATATTTTTGCCTACTTTATCAAAGATAAGTTGACCATATGTGTGTAGGTTGATCTCTGGGCTTTCTATCCTGTTCCAATGATCTATATTTCTGGTTTTGTGCCAGTACCATACTGTCCTCATTACTGTAGCTTTGTAGTATAGTCTGAAGTCAGGGAACCTGATTCCTCCAGCTTCATTTTCCTTCTCAAGTTTTCTTTTGCTATTCAGGGTCTTTTGTGTTTCTATACAAAGTGTGAAACGTTTTGTTCTAGTTATGTGAAAAATGCCATTGGTAGTTTGATAAGGATTGCATTGAATCTGTAGATTGCTTTGGGTAGTATAGTCATTTTCAAAATTTTAATTCTTCCAGTCCAAGAACATGCTATGTCTCTCCATCTGTTTGTATCATCTTTACTGTCTTTCATCTGTGTCTTACAGTTTTCTGCATACAGGTCTTTTGTCTCCTTAGATAGGTTTATTCCAAGTATTTTATTCTTTTTGTCACAATGGTAAATGTTAATTTCTCTTTCAGATTTTTCATCATTAGTGTATAGGAATGAAAGAGATTTCTGTGCATTAATTTTGTATCCTGCTACTTTACCAAATTCATTGATTAGCTCTAGTAGTTTTCTGATAGCATCTTTAGGATTCTATATGTATAGTGTCGTGTCATCTGAAAACAGTGACAGTTTTACTTCTTTTCTGATTTGGATTCCTTTTATTTCTTTTCGTTTCTTATTGCTGTGGCTAAAACTTCCAAAACTATGTTGAATAATAGTGGTGAGAGTGGGCAAACTTGTCTTCTTCCTGATCTTAGAGGAAATTGTTTCACTTTTTCACCATTGAAAAATGATGTTGCCTGTGGATTTGTAATATATGGTCTTTAGTATGTTGAGGTAGGTTCCATCTACGCCTACTTTCTGGAGAGTTTTTATCATAAATGGGTATTGAATTTTGTCAAAAGCTTTTTCTTCATCTATTGAGATTATCATATGGTTTTACCCTTCAATTTGTTAATATGGTGTATCACATTGATTGATTTGTGTATATTGATGAAACCTTGCATTCCTGGAATAAACCCCACTTGATCATGGTGTATGATCCTTTTCATGTGCTGTTGGATTCTGTTTGCTAGAATTTGTTGAGGATTTTTCCATCTATGTTCATCACTGATATGGGTCTGTAGTTTTCTTTTTTTGTGACAACTTTGTATGGTTTTGGTATCTCGGTGGTGGTGGCTTAATAGAATGAGTTTTGGAGTGTTCCTCCATCTGGAAGGGGAAGAAAGAGTTTTGGAAAAGTTTGAGAAGGATGAGTGTTAGCTCTTCTCTAAATATTTGATAGAATTCGCCTGTGAAGCCATCTGGTCCTGGGCTTTTGTTTGTTGGAAGATTTTTAATCACAGTTTCAATTTCAGTGCTTGTGGTTGTTCTGTTTATATTTTCTGTTTCTTCCTGGTTCAGTCCTGGAAGGTTATGCTTTTCTGAGAATTTATCCATTTCTTCCAGGTTGTCCATTTTATTGGCTTAGAGTTGCTTGCAGTAATCTCTCATGATCCTTTCTATTTCTGCAGTGTCAGCTGCTACCTCTCCTTTTTCATTTCTAATTCTGTTGAGTCTTCACCCTTTTTTTTTTTTTTTTGATGAGTCTGGCTAATGGTATATTAATATTGTTTATCTTCTCAAAGAACCAGATTTTAGTTTTATTGATCTTTGCTATCAAAGATGGTTTCTTTTTCATTTATTTCTGATCTTTATGATTTTTTTCCTTCTGCTATCTTTGGGGTTTTTGGTTCTTCTTTCTCTAATTGCTTTAGCTGTAGGGTTAGGTTGTTTACTTGAGATGTTTCTTGTTTCTTGAGGTAGAATTGTATTGCTATAAACTGCCCTCTTAGAACTGCTTTTGGTGCATCCCATAGGATTTGGGTCATCGTGTTTTCATTGTCATTTGTTTCTATGTATCTTTTGATTTCCTCTTTGATTTCTTCAGGTATATCTTGGTTATTAAGTAGTGTATTGTTAAGCCTCCATATATTTGTATTTTTTACAGATTTTTTTCCTTAATTGATATCTAGTCTCATTGTGATGTGGTCAGATAAGATACTGGATACCATTTCAATTTTCTTAAATTTACCAAAGCTTGATTTGTAACCCAGGATATGATCTATCCAGGAGAATGTTCCATGAGAACTTGAGAAGAAAGTGTATTCTGTTGTTTTTGAATGGAATGTGCTATAAATATCAATTAAGTCCATCTTGTTTAATATATCATTTAAAGCTTGTATTTCCTTATTTATTTTAATATTGGATGATCTGTCCACTGGTGAAAGTGGGGTGTTAAAGTCCCCTACTATGATTGTGTTACTGTCAGTTTCCCGTTTTATGGCTGTTAACATTTGCCTTATGTATTGGGTTGCTCCTATGTTGGGTGCATAAATATTTACAACTGTTATACCTTCTTCTTGGATTGATCCCTTGATCATTATGTAGTCTCCTTCTTTTTCTCCTGTAGTAGTCTTTATTTTAAAGTATATCCTCTCTGATATGAGAACTGCTACTCCAGTTTTCTTTTGATTTCCATATGCATGGAATAAATTTTTCCATCCCTTCACTTTAATCTGTATGTGTCCTTAGGTCTGAAATGGGTCTCTTGTAGACAGCATATATATGGGTCTTGTTTCTGTATCCATTCAGCCAGTCTGTGTATTTTAGTAGAGCATTTAATCCAATTACATTTAAGGTAATTATCAATATGTATGTTCCTATTACTATTTTCTTCATTGTTTTAGGTTTGTTATTGTAGGTCTTTTCCTCCTCTTGTGTTTTCTGCCTAGAGAAGTTCCTCTAGCATTTGTTGTAAATGTGGTTTGGTGATCCTGAATTCTCTTAGTTTTTGCTTGCCTGTAAAAGTTTTATTTTCTCCATCAAATCTTAATTAAATCTTTGCTGGGTAGAGTAATCTTGGTTGTACGTGTTTCCCTTTCATCCCTTTAAATATGTCCTGCTCCTCCCTTCTGGCTTGCAGAGTTTCTTCTGAAAGATAAGCTGTTAACCTTATGAGATTCCCTTGTATGTTATTTGTTGTTTTAACTTGATGCTTTTAATATTTTTTTAATTTTTGATATTTTGATTAATATGTGTCTTGCCATGCTTCACCTTGGATTTGTCCTGTAAGGGACTCTCTGTGTTTTCTGGACTTGATTAACTATTTCCTTTCCCATATTAGGGAAGTTTTCAACTATAATCTCTTCAAATATTTTCTCAGACCCTTTCTTTTTCTTCTGGGACCCTTATAATTCGAATGTTGTTGTTTAATATTGTCCTAGAAGCCTCTGAGACTGTCTTCAATTCTTCTCATTCTTTTTTTTTTTTTTTCTTTTTTTCTTTATTCTGCTCTTCAGTAGTTATTTCCACTATTTTATCTTCCAGGTCACTTATCTGTTCTTCTCCCTCAGTTATTCTGCTATTGATTACTTCTAGAGAATTTGTAATTTCATTTATTGTATTGTTCATCATTGTTTCTTTGCTTTTTAGTTCTTCTGGTCCCTTGCTATAAGTTTCTTGTATTTTCTCCTTTCTATTTCCAAGATTTTGGATCATCTGTACTCTCATTACTCTGAATTGTTTTTCAGGGAGACTACCTATTTCCTCTTCATTTGTTTGGTCTGGTGGGTTTTTACCTTGCTCCTTCATCTGCTTTGTGTTTCTCTGTCTTCTCATTTTGCTTAACTGACTCTGTTTGTGGTCTCTTTTTGCAGGCTGCAGGTTAGTAAGTTCCTATTATTTTTGTTGTCTGCCCCCAGTGGCTAATATTGGTTCAGTGGGTTGTGTTTGCTTCCTGGTGGATGGGACTAATGTCTGTGTTCTGGTGGATAAGTCTGGATCTTTTCTTTCTGGTGAGTAGGTCTGTGTCCGGTGGTGTTTTTTGGGGTGTCTGTGACCTTATTATGATTTTAGGCAGCCTCTCTGCTATTGGTTGGTGTTGTGTTCCTGTCTTGCTAGTTGTTTAGCATAGGGTGTCCAGCACTGTAGTTTGCTGGTCGTTGAGTGGAGCTGGGTCTTAGCATTGAGATGGAGATCTCTGCGAGAGCTTTAGCTGTTTGACATTACGTGGAGCTGGGAGGTCGCTTGTGGACCAATGTCCTGAATTTGGCTATCCCACCTCAGAGACCCAGGTCTGACACCCAGTCAGAGCACCAAAACCCTATCATGAGACACAAGGCTCAGAAGAAAAGGGAAAAAGAAAGAAAGAAAAAATAAAGTTTTTAAAGTATAAAATTAAAAAAAAAATATTTACTAAAAATAAAAAGATTAAAAAGTAATAAAAAAAGAAAGAGAGAAGAGAGCAACCAAACCAAAAAACAAATCCACCAATGATAACAAGCCCTAAAAACTATATAAAAACAAAACAAACAAAAAAAAACATAGACAGAACTGTAGGACAAATGGTAAAAGCAAAGCTATACATACAAAATCACACAAAGAAGTATACACATACACACTCACAAAAAGAGAAAAAGGAAAAAAATATATATCTTTGCTCCCAAAGTCCACCACCTCAATTTTTGGATGATTTGTTGCCTATTCAGGTGTTCCACAGATGCAGGGTGTATCAAGTTGATTGTGGATATTTAATCCGCTGCTCCTGAGACTGCTGGGAGAGATTTCCCTTTCTCTTCTTTGTGTTCACAGCTCCTGGGGTTCAGCTTTGGATCTGGCCCTGCCTCTGAGCATAGGTCGCCTGAGGGCGTCTGTTCTTTGCTCAGATGGGATGGGGTTAAAGTAGCAGCTTATTAGGGGGCTGTGGCTTACTCAGGCCAGGGGAAGGGATGGTATGGAATGTGGAGTGAGCCTGCAGCAGCAGAGGCCAGCATGACATTGCAACAGCCTGAGGCCTGCCATGTGTTCTCAAGGGGAAGTTGTCCCCAGATCACAGGACCCTGACAGTGGGGAGATGCACGGACTCCTGGGAGGGGAGGTGTGGATAGTACCTGTGCTTGCACACAGGCTTCTTGGTGGCTGCAGTAGCAGCCTTAGCATTTCATGCCAGTCTCTGGTGTCCGCGCTGATAGCAGTGGCTTGAGCCCATCTCTGCAGCTAATTTAGTCAGTGCTCTGAATCCCCTCTCCTAGCGCACCCCAAAACAATAGTCTCTTGCCTCTTAGGCAGGTCCAGACTTTTTCCCGGCCTCCCTCCTGGCTAGTTGTGGTGCACTAACCCCCTTCAGGCTGTGTTCAAGCAGCCAACCCCATTCCTCTCCATGGGATCTGACCTCCGAAGCCCGAGCCTCAGCTCCCAGCTCCCACCCGTCCCTGCTGGCGGGTGAGCAGACAAGCCTCTCAGGCTGGTAAGTGCTGGTTGGCACCCATCCTCTGTGTGGGAATCTCACTTCTTTGCTCTCTGCACCCCTGTTGCTTCCCTCTCCTCCATGGCTCTGAAGCTTCCCCTCTGCCACTCCCCCTCTCCACCAGTGAAAGGGCTTCCTAGTATGTGGAAACTTTTCCTCCTTCACAGCTCCCTCCCAGTGGTGCAGGTCTCATCCCTATTATTTTGTCTCTGTTTTTTCCTTTTTCTTTTGCCCTACCCAGGTACATGGGGAGTTTCTTGCCTTTTGGGAAGTCTGAGGTCTTCTGCCAGCGTTCAGTAGGTGCTCTGTAGGAGTTGTTCCACATGTAGTTGTATTTCTGATGTATTCATGAGGAGGAAGGTGATCTCCATGTCTTACTCTTCCGACATCTTGAAGGTCTCCCTTAATGTTTAGTCTTGGTGTGAACCTTGACCACCTGCTTGGAAAAGTCCTACCAGCAACTCATGCAGTGGGGGCAGTGGGGGCAGTGGGGATTCCTCCAATTTATTCATGAAGTCTAAAAAATCTAGTGTAATGGCAAGAATTAAATATTTGGATTTCAAATCCAAGGATGACTTAATTAGGTTATTTAACAATTCTGAGCCTTGGTTTCTCTCCTTGTAAAGTTTGGAAATGTATTTCTATCATTATTAGGAGAGATTAAATAAACATGTAAATCATGGGCATGTAAATGCAACATAATGATGTGCTCTTTCTCTCCTCTTGTCCTTTAACCATATGAAGATTTTCCTTGTATTGTGATTTCACAGACACTGATTTTAAATGCTGGTTGGCCTTTGTTATTGAGTATTTTATGTCATTAATATGTTTACACTCCTTGAGGGGAGGCACTGTGTCCAATACATCCATCTAGCTCTCATCAGTTCTCAGCATAGTATTGGTTGAGTAGGAAAATGCCCAATGAGTCACTGTTTAGTAAGATTAACAACTCGTTCTATTTGTTGATTTACAGCTTGATTAGAGTTAAGCACACAGTGTCCACTTTACTCCCACAGTAAACTTAGGTATTTCCTGTATCTGATAAGAGTACAGTCCAAGTGAGATTTTAGGAGCCATGTGACCTTCACAGAGGTGATCCTCAAATAATGGGAGAGGACTGAACATCCTGAAAAGACCATTGCATTTGTTGTTCTTGAGGATACAGGTGCTTTTAATGAAAGAATGGAAGTGACAGTAAAGAGATCTCCCACCTGAAGAGGACATATTTGACAGGAATATATAGAGCAACCTTAAGCTTCCATCATCCTGACTTGGCAAAGTAATAATGGCTTGCTGATCTGCAGCATAATTCAATCAGCTGAGTTTACCCCCCAGCCTTAAAAGACACATAACTTTAAACTGTGGATGAGGTGAGAATATTTCTCATCAATGAATCACTTACTATCTCAATGACTATGTTCTTTTGCCCCTACTTACCCATAGTAGTGTCTTCCACGTTAAATATAAGAGCTTAAAGGGCAGAGACCAGCTCTCTGGGATTGTCTTTGATTATTTATACATCCCAAGGCTTTTGCATCATTAGATGTTGCTTAAGTGCTGAAGATGAAGTATCCAAAGTGAATGCTAATTTTAATCAAAAGATCTAAAAATACTTTATTTCATGGTACCATAATGGCACTAGTAAAAAGAAATTCTGCTGGCACATTCTTACAGATAATTTCCAGTAACAAGAAACAGATCAAAGATGGAAAGAATGTCTTTCTGTGCTCTCCAGAGAGATGCTGAAAGTGACTGTGTGACACTTAGACTGCTGAAACAGATTAGAAAGACAAAGGCCTTCTGCCAAATTTAATTTTATTAAAAAGTCTGTGCCTTATTAATCTTGTTGTCTGTTATTATTTAAGACAGGAGTCCCATGTGGAAGGATGAGAAAGAGAGCAGTGAAAAAGAAGGGACTTTTCCTAAATGGGAAGGAAATCCAAAGAAAAGAGGATATAGGTATATGTATAGCTGATTCACTTTGCTGTACAGCAGAAACTAACACAACGTTGTAAAGCAACTATACTGCAATTAAAATTAACTAAAAAAAAGAAGAAGGGAATTTTAAACTCCTCTCTGGAGTCACCATGGAAACCTTAGTCTTGGCCAAATAAGTTAGGTCTTAGTGTTCACACATATGTGTGACTATTTCTATTGTACTTAATCCCTACATGCCCATCTGAAATATCCCTGAAATGTGCAACATACATACCAACTCATATTATGTATGAATATGATATAATACTTTCCTCAAAATAAAGCATAATCAAATAATATAAGAATATACAATGATATAACTTTGCCTGTTGGGTAAATATCTTATCAATCTTATATGCATAAACTTTATTGAATGCACAGTGGCAGACACTTGGGTTCTATAATGACCAATGAGAAAAATGAGAAATTCATCTTCTGGGCCATTTGGTTTACTGACCATAAATGTTTTTCCAAGGATTTTAACATATAAATGGAAACAAATAGCAGAAAATATCACTGACCAGTTGTTTTGAATTTCTACAGGTGATATAGTAGCTCTTAAGCAGGGTATCCAAAAGATGTCCTAGGAAACTTTTTCAAAGCACACCAACCTGGATTCCTCTCTGATTAGTTAATTTGGTTCAGATGAGCCAGTATTACATCTTTTGAAGACAATCTCCCAAAAGTTTTTAATGTGTAGAATTTAAGAAATATAGCAGTAAAAAAATATTTATGCTGTGTATTTCAGGCAAATATTTAACCTCTCTAAGTATTAGTGCCTATATATGTAGATAATATCTTGTATTACCATTACTTGACTTCTAGCCTTAGGTTCTCCAGCATGCTAAAGTTCTCTGGCAGTGGAACAGTCTTATTTGATTTTGTAATTTTTGCATCAGCTGAGTTCTGAAAATACTAAAAAAGATACAATCAGATTTTTCAACTATCAAGTTACATTATATCTAGGTCACTAGAGAGTTATATATAAAAATTAGGGGTGCTCTAATAGTTTAACATATTAAATAGGTTTTCTTATAATTTAAATGTATAGTTTAATAACATCAGAATAAGCTTTCTCATGTAGCATAGACATAATAGGTCTTTGGCAAGTGACTTAACGGGCTCAGCTCTACCATGTGCCCTATCTGAAAATCTGCTATTGAACTCAAGTTCTTACCATTAGAGATTCATTCTTTAAACATATACATAGGTGTATGTATGAAAGTTACATTTAGTTCAAGAAACTGGTTTACCCAATTGTGAGGACTGGCAAATCAGAGATTTGTAGAGCAGTCTAGTAGACTAAAAACTGTCTCAGGCCAGAATGATGTTGCAGTCTTCAGGCACAATTTCTTCTTCTCCAGGAAGCCTCAGTTTTTGCTCTTAGGGCATTTCAGCTGATTTGATGAAGCTTACCCACATTATTAAGGGTAATCTCCTTTACTTAAAGTCCATAATATGCCTTCATAGAAAAACTTAGGTAAATATTGAATTGAATACTGGATACTACAGCCTAGCTGAGTTAACACATAGAACTACCATCATACCTAGTGATAAAATGTAAATGAGGGAATGAAAACTAAGGCAATTTATTAACATTTTGTTATGGGAAATTTCAAACATGTACACAAATGGAATAGTATAATGAGAACTCATGTAACTGTCACAGTTTCAAGAGTTATCAGCTCATAGATGACCTTATTGCTTTTATAATCCTCATCTACTTATTTCACTGCCCAATTACTTATTTTGAAGCAAGTCCTAGACATCATGTTATTTCACTCATAACTATTTAATATTTGTATTTAAAAGCTAAGGACTCTTCTAAATAATATAACTGGAACAGCATTTTCACCCCTAAAAATAAAACTGTTAATAACTTTTTGATGTCATAAAATGTTCCAAAACTGGAGTTAGGGACCATGCTCAGAAGAAGATGCTGTAGTTTTGTGACTCAATTGAAACACCTTAAAATTAAGGGGTGAGGTGATTTGTGTGGGATAAATGGAGTAGAGAAACAAAAGGGTGTTGGCAGGAGAATGCTCTGTTTATAATTTTTATTTTTACATAAGCTGTCTTAGTTAGATATAAAACATTCTAAGATACTCAGAAAAATTTTGTATAAATTTTTTATTATTAATTTTGTAAAAAATATGGTGCTTCTAAATGTCCTTTAGAAAGGTCTATCCAAAATAAATATTATATAGAAAAGTTATGTGTTAAGAGCTCACTAGTCTTGAAATTCTATGGAGGAGAAGATTGAAGATTTTTTCACCTCTGAAAATATATGTCTAACAAGTCCCTGACAAATAAAATTGTCAGTAAATACTTGCTTTTAAATTTAGTGAACATTGGCTCTAAGGAAGTTTCACTACAGGGAGTGACTTAACTCCGTGTTGAAGTAGAAATAGAGCTTTGATATTCTGCCATGACAGAGATTTGAAGGACAAATCTGGGACGGGGTAGTAAAAGGGAGATTGGACAGATCTACAAATGAGTCTTGAATTTTATAAGACTATGGCTGGGTTATTTAATATAAATAATACATATTTATTAGCGAACAACACTTAAATGAAAATCACTCATGAGAGATGGAAGAAATCTTTTTAAAATTATAGCTGATTTACAATATTATATTAGTTAAAGGGGTATAACATAGTGATCCAATATTTTTATAGATTATAGTGCACTTAAAGTTATTATAAAGTATTGGCTATATTCCCTATGCTGTACAATATGTCCTTGTATCTTAGTTATTTTATACATAGTAGTTTGTACCTCTTAATCTCATACTACAATCTTGGCCTTCTCCCACCCCTGTCCCCACTGGTGACCTCTAGTTTGTTCTCTATATCTGTGAGTCTGTTTCTGTTCTATTTACTTTTCATTATTTTTTTATGGCTGAGTAATATTCCATTTTTCTCATATATATATACACACACACACACACACACACACATATACATTTGGACACACCTTCTTTATCCATTTGTCTGTTGATGGATACTTGGGTTACTTCCGTATTTGGCTATTGTAAATAATGCTGCTATGAACACTGCAGTGCAAATATCTTCCTGAATTAGTGTTTTCAGTTGCTTTAGATATATAGCCAGGAGTGGAATTGCTGGATCGTATGGTAGTTCTATTTTTCATTTTTTGAGGAATATTCATGCTGTTTTCTATAGTGGCTGTACAACATTACATTCCTATCCACAGAGTATTAGGGTTCCCTTTTCTCCATATTCATGTCAACATTTGTGATTTGTGGTCTTTTTGACAATAGCCATACTGACAGGTGTGAGATGATATTTCACTGTGGTTTTGATTTGCATTTCTCTAATGATTAGTGTTTTTGAGCATATTTCCATGTACTAGTTGGCCATCTTTTTTGGAAAAATGTCTCTTCAGGTCTTCTGCCCATTTTTTAATTGGGTTGTTTGTTTTTCTGAAACTGAGATGTATGCATTGTTTACATATTTTGAATATTAACGTCTTATAGGACACATCATTTGCAAATACTTTCTCCCATTTAGTAGGTTGTCTTCATGTTGTTGATGGTTTCCTTTGCTGTGCAAAAGCTTTTAAGTTTAATTATGTTGCATGTGTTTATTTCTGCTTTTCCTTCCTTTCCTTGAGGAGGCATATCAAAAAAAAATATTGTTACAACTTATGTCAAAGAGTGTTCTGTCTATGTTTTCTTCTAGGAGTTTTATGGTTTCCAGTGAGTGTGGAATTAAATCTTTAGGGCAAGAGTTGTGAAAGCTTCAGTCACCTCCCCAGGTGTTCTGGAAAATATTGGATGTTCAATAATGACTATTGGATAAAGTACATTCTCTATGTTCATTTAACCCTTTAGGAAACATGCATACTGTTTCCATTGTTTTGTTTAGCTTTTCTAAAACCTTTTGCAATTCTAAAGATCTAATCATATCTTATACATATTTTTTGACATGAGGAGCACTCAGTATCTAGAATGATTTGAAATAGCTCTCATCTAAATAGAAAGGTGACTAGACTGAAAATCAGCAAACTGGAATTAGAGCCTTCACTCTTTGGCTTCTTATTTGTTAGCAAACCACTTAATCACCCTAACAGTAGATTACCTTTATTATAAAAGAGCTCCACTTATTCTGTGGAATGCTTTATGGATGCATTCAAAATGGTATTTACGTAAAAGAACCTGCAGGACTTCCCTGGTGGTGCAGTGGTTGAGAGTCCACTGGCCGATGCAGGGGACATGGGTTCATGCCCCAGTCCGGGAAGATCCCACATGCTGCGGAGAGGCTGGGCCCGTGAGTCATAGCTGCTGAGCCTGCGCATCTGGACCATGTGCTCCACAACGGGAGAGGCCACAACAGTGAGAGGCCCGTGTACCGCAAAAAAAAAAAAAAAAAAGAACCTGCCTACTTTAAATAAGGTATAAACACAAAATGACAATATGACTTTGTGATAATCTCTAGTTGTTCTTGTACTAGGTAGTATCTGTGTATACTTTCCCACAACACTGTATGAAGCCTGACCTACATAGAGCACTCCACTCCCTACAGCTATTGTGGTGAGCCAGAACTGCCAGTAGATCAGTTCCTCTTTTAGCAGACTGCTCTAAATTCTAATGAAGGGACAAAAAATGCTTTATGATAAAAGCTTTCATTTGCCCACTCTCCCTTATGGAACCTGGAAGTTTAACAGCTACTTTGTCTCCAGGGAATGGTAAAAGTAAACTTAGATAATTTGGTTTTGCTTATATTAGTTTATATCAAGATGTTGCAGTATTCATTTTTTGTTATTAATAACCATACTGATGTGTATAAAATAGATAGGACATTCATGAAAATGGATATGAAGAGTATGTATTCAATAAATGAGTATTCCCTGAATACTTTATAAATGCCTATTGGACTCTAAATAGAGAAACATGCTCTTACCTAGGGGAATCTCAGAATTCTTCATGGAGGAAAAGAAAAAGGATTGGCAGTTAAAACATTCATGTTAGTAAAACTAATATCAAAATAACTGATAAGTATTTCACTAATACCCAAAATAAAATTCTTGAAATTATTTGAGAAAGGCTTCAATTATTTGTGACATTTTACCAGTAGGTAGAAATTTATTTAGATTTGTATGCCTAAAGGGTTTAAGGAGTGATTCTAGTGTTCTACAAATCACATTTTGGGAAAATACTTCAAAAATCTGAATAGACCCCAATTAATTCATGGTAATAAACAAGTATATGTGTCCAAATATGCTTATAAAAACAATGTACACTATAAAATTAAATATCCATACCTAGAGTTTATTTACCTAACAATCTGAAATCTAAATAAAGTTTGTTATTTGATTACATTTCTTCTGACATACAATATTGCATTTCATAATTCAACAGATGTTTTATATTGACATTTAGGAAGGGAATTTTCTCCCCAGCTCCTCAAGACCCAGGCTTCTCTTCAGGTTTAATACTTTCAACATAATACAGAGTACATTGTATATAGTTGGTACTTAAAGATTTATCCTCCCCGTAAGATTCACCAAGTCCAGTATATGTCTTTATTCTCAATATATTTTCCATCCTCATGCTGTTGATCATCTACTAATACAGTAAGAAATCTAGTTTTGATTCTAATTGTAAATCACAAATGCTGTTTTTCTGCTATTGTTGTTGTTGCTGTTGGCTTTATTCTTTTTAATTTATACTTCTGCTCTGCCATTTCTGATGTAAAGCTTCTTCCATTGGAATAGTTTATATTGAGGGTGTTTATTTTAATATTTTTTTCTATAGTTAATCTTGTACCTGCATTTCAATCCATTATCGTAATGGTAATAGTCTATAAAACAAAAGGTATTCCATATTAGAAATAACATGATTGTATAGTGAGACAATATTTAAACTAATATTATAAAGTATCATTTATTCATTGAACCTTTTCAGTAAATAAAGGACTACATCAAAAAATCAGCAAACTCCTTTCTACCTTAAGTGTCCAAGTTAAGCAATATGGACCCTGGCCTTTTTTTCTGTATTTCTTTCTTAATAATAAATAATAATAATAGTAATAATAATAATATAAGGGTATTACTAACAGAGTATCTGAAAAATATGGCCTTATTAAATGTGTTGAATGAAAGAATGAATGACTTAAGGACTCAGGTTTCCTTTATTTCTAGTCAGAAATTCATAAGAGAAGAATATGCATATTTATTCAAATTAACTGAAAATTATTATCCTGTATTTATTTCACTGGCTGTACCTGGATGACTGAAGGATAAGAATTTTTTTTAACATCATTATTGGAGTATAATTGATTTACAATGCTGTGTTAGTTGCTGCTGTTTAACAAAGTGAATCAGTCATCTGTATAAATATATAGCCATATCCCCTCCTTCTTGTGCCTCCCTCACACCCTGCCGATCCCACCCCTCTAGATAGTCACAAAGCACCGAGCTGATCTCCCTGTGTGATGCAGCTGCTTCCCACTAACTATCTATTTTATATTTGGTAGTATATGTATGTCAATGCTACTCTTTCACTTTGTCCCAGCTTACTCTTCCCCACTCCCTGTGTCCTCAAGTCTATTCTCTACATCTGTGTCTTTATTCCTGTCCTGCCCCTAGGTTCATCAGAACCTTTTTTTTTTTTTTAAGATTCCATATATATGTGTTACCATATGGTATTTGTTTTTCTCTTTCTGACTTACTTTACTCTGTATGACTGTCTCTAGGTCCATCCACCTCAATATATTCAATTTCATTTCTTATGGCTGAGTAATATTCCACTGTATATATGTGCCATATCTTCTTTATCCATTCATCTGTCGATGGAAACATAGGTTGCTTCCATGTCCTGGCTATTGTAAATAGTGCTGCAATGAACATTGTGGTACATGTCTCTTTTTCAATTATGGTTTTCTTAGGATATATGTCCAGTAGTGGGAGTGCTAGGTCATATGGTAGCTCTATTTTTCATTTTTTAAGGAACCTCCATACTGTTCTCCATAGTGGCTGTATCAACTTACATTCCCATCAACAGTGCACTAGTGTTCCCTTTTCTCCACACTGTCTCCAGCATTTATTGTTTCTAGATTTTTTGATAGCCAATCTTACTAGTGTGAAGTAATACCTCATTGTAGTTTTGATTTGCATTTCTCTAAGAATGAGTGATGTTGAGCACCTTTTGTGTGTTTGTAGGCAATCTGTATATCTTCTTTGGAGAAATTTCTATTTATGTCTTCCACACATTTTTAGATTGGGTTGTTTGTTCTTTTTATATTGAGTGGCATGAGTTGTTTATATATATTGGAGATTGACCTTTGTCAGTGCTTCATTTGCAAATATGTTCTCCTATTCTGAGGGTTGTCTTTTCCACTTGTTTTTGGTTTCCTTTGCTGTGAAAAATCTTTTAAGTTTCATTAGGTCCAATTTGTTTATTTCTGTCTTTATTTCCATTTCTCTAGGAGGTGGGTCAAAAAGTATCTTGCTATGATTTATGTCACAAAGTGTTCTGCCTATGTTTTCTTCTAAGAGTTTGATAGTGTCTGGCCTTACATTTAGGTCTTTAATCCATTTTGAGTTTATTTTTGTGTATGGTGTTAGGGAATGTTCTAATTTCATTCTTTTACATGTAGCTGTCCAGGTTTCCCAGTACCACTTATTGAAAAGGCTGTCTGTTCCCCACTGTATATTCTTGCGTCCTTTATCAAATATGGGGACCATATGTGCGTGAGTTTCTCTCTGGGCTTTCTATCCTGTTCCATTGATCTATATTTCTGTTTCTGTGCCAGCAACAAACTGTCTTCATTACTGTAGCTTTGTAGTATAGCCTGAAGTCAGGGAGCCTGATTCCTCCAGCTCCATTTTTAGTTTTCAGATTACTTTAGCTATTCGGGGTCTTTTGTGTTTCCATACAAACTGTGAATGTTTTTGTTCTAGTTCTGTGAAAAATGCCAGTGGAAATTGGACAGGGATAGCATCGAATCTGTAGATTGCTTTGGGTAGTAGTTATTTTCACAATGTTGAGTCTTCTAATGCAAGAAAATGGTACATTTCTCCATCTATTTGTATCATCTTTAATTTATTTCATCAGTGTCTTATAATTTTCTGCATACAGGTCTTTTGTCTCCTTAGGTAGGTTTATTCCTAGATATTTTATTCTTTTTGTTGCAATGGTAAATGGGAGTGTTTTCTTGATTTCACTTTCAGATTTTTCATCATTAGTGTATAGGAATGCCAGAGATTTCTGTGCATTAATTTTGTATGCTGCTACTTTACCAAATTCATTGATTAGCTCTAGTAGTTTTCTGGTAGCATCTTTAGGATTCTCTATGTATAGTATCATGTCATCTGCAAACAGTGACAGCTTTACTTCTTCTTTTCCAGTTTGGATTCCTTTTATTTCCTTTTCTTCTCTGATTGCTGTGGCTAAAACTTCCAAAACTATGTTGAATAAGAGTGGTGAGAGTGGGCAACCTTGTCTTGTTCCTGATCTTAGTGGAAATGCTTTCAGTTTTTCACCATTGACGATGATGTTGGCTGTTGGTTTGTCATTTATGGCCTTTATTATTTTGAGGAAAGTTCGCTTTATGCCTACTTTCTGCAGGGTTTTTATCATAAATGGGTGTTGAAATTTGTCAAAAGTTTTCTCAGCATCTATTGAGATGATCATATGGTTTTTCTCCTTCAATTTGTCAATATGGTGTATCACGTTGATTGATTTGCATATATTGAATAATCCTTGCATTCCTGGAATAAACCCCACTTGATCATGGTGTATGATCCTTTTAATGTGCTGTTGGATTCTGTTTGCTAGAATTTTGTTGAGAATTTTTGTATCTATGTTCATCAGGGATTTGGCCTGTAGTTTTCTTTCTTTTTGACATCCTTGTCTGGTTTTGGTATCAAGGTGATGGTGGCCTCGTACAATGAGTTTGGGAGTGTTCCTCTTTCTGCTATATTTTGGAAGAGTTTGAGAAGGATAGGTGTTAGCTCTTCTCAATGTTTGATAGAATTCACCTGCGAAGCCATCTGGTTCTGGGCTTTTGATTTTTGGAAGATTTTTAATCACAGTCTTAATTTCAGTGCTTGTGACTGGTCCGTTCATATTTTCTACTTCTTCCTGATTCAGTCTTTGCAGATTGTGCATTTCTAAGAAATTGTTCATTTCTTCCAGGTTGTCCAGTTTATTGGCATAGAGTTGCTTGTAGTAATCTCTCTTGATCTTTTTTATTTCTGCAGTGTCAGTTGTTACTTCTCCTTTTTCATTTCTAATTCTATTGATTTGAGTCTTCTCCCTTTTTTTCTTGATGAGTCTGGCTAATGTTTTATCAATTTTGTTTATCTTCTCAAAGAACCAGCTTTTAGTTTTATTGATCTTTGCTATTGTTTCCTTCATTTCTTTTTCATTTATTTCTGATCTGACATTTATGATTTCTTTCCTTCTGCTAACTTTGGGGTTTTTTTTCTTCTTTGTCTAATTGCTTTAGGTGCAAGGTTAGGTTGTTTATTCGAGATGTTTCCTTTTCCTTAAGGTAGGATTGTATTGCTATAAACTTCCCTCTTAGAACTGCTTTTGCTGCATCCCATAGGTTTTGGGTCATTGTGTATCCATTGTCATTTGTTTCTAGGTATTTTTTGATTTCCTCTTTGATTTCTTCAGTGATCTCTTTGTTATTAGGTAGTGTATTGTTTAGCCTCCATGTGTTTGTAGGTTTTACAGATCTTTTCCTGTAATTGATATCTAGTCTCATAGCATTGTGGTTGGTAAAGATACTTGACACAATTTCAATTTTCTTTAATTTACCAAGGCTTGATTTGTGACCCCAGATATGATCTATCCTGAAGAATGGTCCATGGGCACTTGAGAAAAATGTGTATTCTGTTGTTTTTTGATGGAAAGTCCTATAAATATCAATTATGTCCATCTTGTTTAATATATCATTTAAAGCTTCTATTTCCTTATTTATTTTCATTTTGGATGATCTGTCCATGGGTAAAAGTGGGGTGTTAAAGTCCCCTAATATGAATGTGTTAGTGTGGATTTCCCCTTTTATGGCTGTTAGTATTTGCCTTATGTAGTGAGGTGCTCCTATGTTGGGTGCATAAATATTTACAATTGTTATATCCTCTTCTTGGATCGATCTCTTGATCATTATGTAGTGTCCTTCTTTGTCTCCTCTAATAGTCCTTATTTTAAAGTCTATTTTGTCTGATATGAGAATTGCTACTGCAGCTTTCTTTTGGTTTCCATTTGCATGGAATATCTTTTTCCATCCCCTTACTTTCAGTCTGTATGTGTCTCTAGGTCTGAAGTGGGTGTCTTGTAGACAGCATATATATGGGTCTTGTTTTTGTATCCACTCAGCCAATCTCTGTCTTTTGGTTGTAGCTTTCAGTCCATTTACATTTAAGGTAATCATCGATATGTATGTTCCTATTCCCAGTTTCTAAATTGTTTTGGGTTCGTTATTGTAGGTCTTTTGCTTCTCTTGTGTTTCTTGCCTAGAGAAGTTCCTTTAGCATTTGTTGCAAAGCTGGTTTGGTGGTCCTGAACTCTTTTAGTGTTTGCTTGCCTGTAAAGGTTTTAATTTCTCCATCAAATCTTAATGAGATCTTTGCTGGGTAGAGTAATCTTTGTTGCAGGTGTTTCTCCTTCATCACTTTAAATATGCCCTGCCAGTCCCTTCTGGCTTGCAGAGTTTCTGCTGAAAGATCAGCTGTTAACCTTATGGGGATTCCCTTGTGTGTTATTTGTTGTTTTTCCCTTGCTGCTTTTAATATGTTTTCTTTGTATTTCATTTTTGACAGTTTGATTAATATGTGTCTTGGTGTATTTCTCCTTGGTTTTATGCTGTAATGGACCCTTTGTGCTTCTTGGACTTGATTAGCTATTTCCTTTCCCATATTAGTGAAGTTTTCAACTATAATTTCTTTAAATATTTTCTCAATCCCTTTCTTTTTCTCTTCTTCTTCTGGAACCCCTGTAATTTGAATGTTGGTGCATTTACTGTTGTCCCAGTGGTCTCTGAGACTGTCCTCAGTTCTTTTCATTCTTTTTTCTTTATTCTGCTCTGCAGTAGTTATTTCCACTCTTTTATCTTCCAGTTCACTTATCCGTTCTTCTGCCACAGTTATTCTGCTATTGATCCCATCTAGAGTATTTTTAATTTCATTTATTCTTCTGTCCATCATTGCTTGTTTCACCTTTAGTTCTTCTAGGTCCTTGTTAAATATTTCTTGCATTTTCTCTATTCTATTTCCAAGATTTGGATCATCTTTACCATCAGTATTCTGAATTCTTTTTGAGGTAGCCTGCCTATTTCCCCTTCATTTGTTAGGTCTGGTGGGTTTTTATCTTGCTCCT